>NC_061112.1:55763199-55768000 GCF_002878395.1 Capsicum annuum
CAAATTCTATATTGACTTCCAAGTGCACTGAGTGACACCATAATTTTGAAGATGTCGAAGGGAACGAGATAGACGTAAAATCACATGGAAGGAAGCTCTTGAAATTCGTTTGGACTTGGTGAAAATCAGAACATAATGGAAGTATCATTATAGGCAGTATCAATTAGTCAGGATTAATGTTTAGTCATTTTTGGTACCTTTCATTAGGTCTTGTGTTTGACAGGCTTCTTTAGTTGGATAGAGTGTTCAGAGAAGAGGCAAGTGTTAGATTTAGAAAATCCCTAATTATCGAGTGTTAGAATTATATGATCCCAAATAGTGGAAAGGATATTGAAGATTTACCTAGCCGAAGCCTACAAGCTTCGTATTGAAACATAATTTTTATTATGCTTTTGTGATATTAATAAACTGCAAATGCATGCATTATTTAGGACTTCCAGAAAATGGTATGATTTTAGCATAAAGAAGCAATGATTTAAGTTTCGAGTATGTATAATCAGCTGGCTTATGTTTGCAGGTGGGTGGTTAGGGAACTACTGAATTTATGACCCGTTCCATCCTTTTATTGATATGATATTCTGTGGTCATACGCCACTTAAATGGAGTTCGTTCGAAACAAAGTAGTCACAAACTTTTACTGCGTGTTGCCTTGTCTCTTCATGTAGCCATCACTTCATCGATATGTTGTGCCCGAATCCACTTCAGAAGCAGCAAATCCACATTTATTTCCGATAGATTGTTCTTTGACTAACTATATTTGGTACTTCATACTGTAGTCAGATCACTCAGTAACTTGCTCTTCTGCTTTCAGAATCCGCAAATGGATCTACAGGCTATGGATCGGTGTCATAGAATAGGTCAGACAAAACCTGTTCATGTTTACAGGCTTTCTACTGCTCTCTCTGTGGAGGTACTATACAGTTTTCCTAAGGATACATTTTAGCTGCTCTTGAGTTCTACTCTTTTCTTATGAGGTAAATGTGTGCTTCAGGGTCGAATGCTCAAAAGAGCTTTCAGCAAGTTGAAGCTTGAGCACGTGGTGATTGGAAAAGGACAGTTTAAGCAAGAAAGAAGTAAACCTGCTACAGATACTATGGAGGTTTGTGCTTTTAACCCCTGCAAGATGCTTCTTCCTTTTAATACTGTATCAGTGAATTGTTTCTGCCATTGTACATTGTATGGCTTTGTAGCATCTGTAGTTTTAAGATGCTTTTGTGTTTCAACTGATTGTAATTGAATTTGACATCCTTTAAATAGTACATCATGTTGAAACCTCCACTAGTTTTTAGAACAGTGCCTACATTGGTATGACAGATCTTTCATTCTTTGATTTGACAGAGGTTCTGATTACTTATGCTGTATAATCTTTCGGATGAAAAATGTTTGTTGTCAATGTAACTAACGTTTCAGCTGTTGTTAGTTCTGTGAAAATGAAATGATGGATGGGATAATCTTTGGTAGTGTAGATTGAAGTAGGTGGTGCTTTTTGCTAATCATGGTTTAGTGTTTCAGGAAGAGGACTTGATGGCGCTTTTGAGAGATGATGATAGCGAAGAGGACAAGTTGATGCAGACAGATATTAGTGATGAGGATCTACAGAGGGTTTTAGACCGTAGTGATTTAGTTGCTGGTCCTCCAAATGAAGATGTAAGCGGTGAATCAAGTGTAAATGTCCTTCCACTTAAAGGACCCGGTTGGGAAGTTGTTATTCCTACTGAAAGTGCAGGGATGCTTTCTACTCTCAACAGCTGATAAAGGGGCTCATTGGCATGGTTCATTTGCTGAAATTAGATGTTTTTGGGAGCTAAGCAACGTTGGTTATTTTGTAATCTATTTTTTGCAAATTTATGGTCTTGGAGCACCTAGTTGCCGATTGGCATCTCACTGCAAGTCTGCAATGTCTTTTTGGTAACACTAGAACTTAGCAGCATTTTGTAAATCTTTATGAAGTTTGCAGAATTGTTTATTTTAAATTGACCAGAGCTAAGTTAGTTCCATGTGTTTTCGCTTGCTAAGATATTTGTTATTTTTCTTTCTGTGGCAGCATAGGGATGTAAAACGGAGTGAGAGAGCTGGTGCTTCACCTCCTGTTCCTTTTAACATCCTTTTCCTTTTCTTAGTTCACCCCATTATGCCCGTTCAGACTCATCCCTGATTTGTTTATTTGATTTCGTTGTTATTTAGCTAAGTTTGGTAAACGATAAATTTCTTCAGCTTTTTCTTATTCGGCTGATCAAGATTTTTGAAGAACATTTTATCTAACAAATCAAATATCATGAAAATTAAGGAAAATGTTTTCTCTAGTCGAAGTAGAAAAACAAGTTTCTCAACTGTTTTTCCACATTGGTTGTATCCTTCCATCTTCAAATACACCTCTCTAGTGAAAGTTAAAAAAAGAAAAACTCTTTCACATTGTCATCAGATCATTTTTTCTCTCTTCTTCCCCCCACGCGTTTATCTTCAACTTCCATAATATTTTTTAAAATTATATAAAATTAATTTTAGAATAATATTTCTACTTGTACACCGAACATAAAAAAAATAAAAGACCTTATTTTCTTGAAAAAAAAAAATGTCGAACACCATTATTAACCTGATCTCTGCTTTGCCAAGTTGATTTAAGGGGAAAAAAATAGATTTTTATCAAAGGCCCCCACTATCCTACATAGGGCCGTTCTCATTTCCCTTTCCTTTTACGAAAGGACATTCAGTCAAAAGTTGATTTCGTTACCGGGAATCGAACCTGGGTCGATGGGTGAAAGCCAGATATCCTAACCGTTGGACGATAACGGATGAATTGAACCATCGCAACCAAATAAGTAATATATACATCAAGTGCTTCCATAGAGATTAGAACGCTATATACATCAAGTGCTTCCATAGAGATTAGAACGCAGAATATGTGCAACACCAACAAACTTAAAAAATATCAAACAAATAAGTGATTGAAAATAATGTCTATTGACCTTATAGGCAAGCAAATTAATGATTATGCTAGAAAATTTTATGAAATATATATTAGCTAAAATTTCCCTAACCAAGCTAAACTAATAGCTTGATCTCTCCATGTAACAAAAAAATTAAATCGAATTGCAAAAAATGCTTAAGGAATTTTAAAGATAATTAAGAAATAGACACTGAGATACTCTTACAAGATGAATTCATACTCTTAACAAAAAAATGACTTTGTCTTGCCTGCTTTCAGCTGTCTGTTTCTAATTGAGAGCATTTTGTAATTTTATATTTTATGTTTTAATTTAATTATTTATTTTTATTTTAAATCTATTATATATTTAAAAATTATTTAAAAAGTATTATAATTACAATAATTAATAATTTAAATTATTTAACATATAAAAAAAATATTCTTTCAAAATTCTATCAGTGAAACATAAATTGGAATATATAATTTGAAATTTTCGTTAAAAGTAATATAAATTACACTAAGAATTAACTTACAATATTTGAAAGATGTATAAAAACTTTGTTTGACTTTTAAATTCTATCAATGTCATATAAATGGAGATAGATGGAGTAACATATATTACTTGAAAATTACGTAAAAAGTCATATAAATTATAATAATTAACAATTTAAAATATGTAAAACTATATAACAAATTTGATTAACTTTCTCAAATATCCCATTAGTGCCACATATATTGAGACACAAAGGGTAGCATATAGTGTCTGAAACTTATGTAGAAGTGCTATAAATCAATCATTAATAATTTGAAATATTTAAAAATCATACAAAAAATTTGATTGACTTTTCAAATTTCATCTATGTCACATAAGTTGAGATAGAACATAAAGATTAGTTTTAATCACCCCTAAACTTGTAACGTTTTATTTAGTGTACACCTAAACTATCGTTTGTCTTAAATACCCCCCAAACTTGCTAATTTAGTACGTCTCATACCTCTTTTTGGTCCAAAGACCACAATCGTTTAAACACACACGTACACGATGAAAAATTTATTTTTGTGTCTTTCCACGTGGATAGATAATATCCACATTCCTCCCTATAACAAAAAAAAAGTTTCTCAATTCCACCCTCAACTCTTTCTCTTCTCCATTTCTCTGTAAGTGTGTCTTCGAAGTCAAACCGTCACTTTAAACTCTTTCTCTTCTCTCAATCTAACTGCACTTTAAACGATTTTTGTGTTAAGATTTTGGTGAAGATCTCGTTGAAGGTTGTGATGAAGGTATAGTGATTCCTTTGGTGTAAGCTTTAGTGAAGAACAAAGGTAAATTTTTTGAATTTTTCTCTACTCTGAAATAGAGAAAGTTTGAATTTTCATCTATCAAGTAAGTTATTACCTTAAAAAATTGTGTTTTTTCTTTGTATTAAAATATGAAGTTATTTTTTCCTGTTATTGTTTTATAGTAATTTTCGATTACTGTTTCGATTATTATTTTAATTTAAAGCATAGAAATCATAATATTGATTGTTAGCCGTTGTGTTACTGACTATATTATCGTGATACTATGAGAAATTTTGCATGTATGACTACGAGGGTTTCTCATAATTAGTTCACAAATTAGATTTTTTTAGTAAAATTATTTTTTTATTCTACTTTGCATATGTTTTGCTTACTGTTGGATTGTATTATTTAATTTTGAAATTTTCTGTAAATTTACTTATGTATTGTTGGGGGTTTTGTAATACCCCACGATTTTCCTAGCTTAAATTCGTCCCAAAGCAATGTCAAGGTTAGCTCTTAGAATAAATACTATTTAATTTATGTGGAATTCTTTAGATTTGAACTTTTCATGGTGAAGAAAATTGAATAAACTTT
>NC_061112.1:55771000-55792388 GCF_002878395.1 Capsicum annuum
TCAAGACTACTTGTAGTTTAGAGCATCGTGTGGCGTCCCGGGAACTAGATTTTGGGGCGTTACAGGTTTCTCTAAATTAGTCATGTATATTATCTTGTATTATCAAATGATTGGATTTTTGTATAATTATCTTGTATTGTTAAATGTTGTGGATAAATTGATCATGTACTATTGTCTTGTTGGACTTTTTGTGCACTTGTGTCTATTTGGCTGATTTTTATTGTGGTTATAGATTGACATATGGCTACTAAGTTTCTAAACTTAAAGATTTAAATTTGGGGGTGTCTTGGTGAGTAAGGTTGGTCTAATCTACATTGGTGGTAGGACTAAACATGTGTTCAACATGGATGAAGATCACTTGTCAATTCCTAAAATTGTAGACTATGCAGTCGTTTGGTATTACAAAGTTGGGAAAGACTTATGTTGTGTCATTTTTGGAGGGTGATCTGGTTGTGTCAAGCCCTATTTTATCAAGGTTAAACAAAACATTACTTACGCACTCTAAATGAGTTGAAAATTTGTACCGAATTGCCACCTAATTTTTAAGAAAAATAAGGAAACCTATTTATTATCAACACGTTGAATAATGTTTTAGTCCACAAAAAAACAATTGAGATTCTAGATAAGGGTTCAAATTATTTCAAAGGGAAGGGGTTAGGCATCCTTCAGGATCCACAAATATGGTACCCGACTAGACTAAATTTATAAGAGGGTGGAGGTATATTTAAAATAATGTAAAAGGTGTATGTATTGAGCATAAAATAATTCTTTTAAAAAAATATAAATGTTTAAAACTATGTAAAGATATATGCATATTAAACATATATATAAAACTTATTGTTATAAAAAGATGTAAAAGATATGTATAAAAATGTATAAATTATATATTAAAAGGAAAAGTATTTTATAATGTACGAAAAGAAATGTATTTTGATGTGTCATGAAAAGAAAAAGTGTTTACAAATAATATTTTTATTTGGTTAAAATTATGAAAAAGTAAAATTTATTTGAGAAGAAAAGACTACATAATATGTGGATCACTTGATTAACTTGATTCTTTTATGTAAATATTAACGGCCTAAGTTTTGCCTAAAAGCGATGAAAATTATACAAATAAAGAATATTCCGCCAGACACCCAAAAAGTAAAGTTTTCACTATCTTTTATCTTTATGTACAATTATACAAACGAGAAATAAACTACAAACATAAAGCTCGAAAAATATGTATAAGTGCTTGTTAAAGTAATAAAATTAATAAATAATCATTAAAGTAAGTAAAATTATGTGCACACGTATTTACATGTAGATGCATATATAAAGATAGAATTTTGTTATAAAGTGGGCTCGGATTAAGTAGTAGACTCACCATGGCTACGAAGTGGTTGCTCGACTAATCGGCCATCCTAAATCGCCTTGTCAAGATACGAATCATAAAACCTTTTGTGTTGCCGTAATATTATAAAGATTTCATCATCGCCCGAATTTATTCATTTATTACATACTTTGTTTACGTAACATCCCTCTTTTGAAATGGGATGGCCTCAAAAATTCGACGAAAAGATATTGTCATCATCCATGTATCGATATTTAATATAAATATGTAGACTTGAAAAATAAAGTCCGTCTTTTGTAATGAGATGACATCAAATATCCGACGGAGAGATAATGTCATTGGCCAAGTATTTATTTTGAGTGTATATGTGTGTTTTTGAGAAAAAGAAAAAGGATGAACAAAATTTGTGTATGATAAAAAATATATGTGTGGTGAAGAATATGTGTGTGTAGTGAAAAATGTGTGTTTGAGAGAGAAAGAAAAATATGTGGGAAAGAAAAATGTGTATGTGTATTTGTGAATGTGTATTTTATTTATGTATTTGTATGTGAGAAGAGAAAAAATATGTGTGTATTGTATTTTTTGGAGAAAAAATAAAATATTTAAAAAGAAAATTGATTTATTTATTTTTTGAGAAAGAGGAGGAAGAAGAATGAAATGTGTGTATATTGAAAAACGTGTGTTTTGAGAGAAAGAAAAAATATAACTAAAATTTTTGTGTTTGAGGGAGAGGAGAAAGAGGGGAAAATATGTGTGGGTTTTTTAGAGAGAGGAAGAATAAAAGATGCGTGGGTGTATGAAAATGTGTGTGTCGTTTGTCTTCCACCCTTCACTATTTATAATAAAAATGGTGCATCTTATTATCCAATGGATAAAAGGATGCCCCTACTTTTTATAATAGCACACCTTTTGATCCTTAGGATATTGACCAATGAATTTTCATTCTTTTATCCAACGAATAAAGTTATTGTCCAAAAGGGTGATGTCATTGAGTTGTCATTGTCAGATGTGACAATACATTATTGTGTGATCGTTGTCGGATGTAACAAGACATTATTGTGTTGTCATTATCGGATGTGACAAAATATTATTGTGTAGTCATTGTCGGATGTGACAAGATATTATTGTGTAGTCATTATCGGATGTGACAAGACATCGAATTATTATACTGTGTAAAAAAACTGATCCGACTCGGCGTTTACGGACTATAAAAATGTACAAAATGTTGATATTAATATGTAATCACTGAAAATGTAAAGAATAATAAAAATATTAAAGAATGTAATTAATTTAAAAATATTATAAGAAATATGATGTCATGTCGTGCATGTGTGTAGATGATCGTAAAATGTTAAAAACGATAATAAATTGATAAAAATTCTAACATAAGAAAAATTATTAATAAATTATAAAAAGTAAAAATATGACAACAAATTGATAAAAATTCTAAAGTAAGGATGATTATCAATAATTTGTCAACAATTGTAAAAAGATGTGAAAATTGTTCTTTGTGCTCTTTAACGATCAAAAATCCTGAAAACGTTAATTTTAGGAATGAAGAGCAAAAATTAGGTGTCAAAAATTATCCCTTTTCGTTTGAGAATGATGTAGAAGTCTTCAAAGAAAAACGTTGATGTGTAGCCAATTTTACTTGACAAAAGGTGATTTTTGATGAAAATTTGACCGAACTTTGATTTAGAGTTGCCTACATACCTTGAGTTGTACTAGGATCAGGTCGGATGTAGTTCAAAAGAATAGGCATATTGTCTCTTGCCTTATTATTAGGGGCACATGATCATGTAGAATGATTATTAAGAGGAGAACTATTTAAGAACGAAAGTGCTCACATATTCTCGATGTTCCTTTTGAAATTGCCCTAGTATTGAGCTTTGAGATGGTGAGAATGTAAGATTGTGTACTTGTTGGGGAGAAAGAATGATTATGGGATTGTGATGACTGAACTCTGCATAAAGCTTCCTACATATCTCGAGTGTCAAGAGAATTAGGTTAATGTAGTTCGGAATGAGAAAATAGGAAAACTTTTGAAGTGATTCTCAAAATTTCCTCAGTGTATGATTTATGGATAGAATTTGGACTTTTGGATGGAATTTAAAAAAAATATCTTTTTATTTTGAATTATGTTTTTGATTTAAAAGATGCATGATGTCTCCGATTGTCTATGGGAACTTGAGGATGAATGCTGCTTTCGATTGTCTACGGAGACTTGGGGATGAATATCGTCTCCAATTGTTTACGGAGACTTATATAATGAATGAAAGATGTCTTTGATTGTCTATGAAGACTTGATGCATGACATCTCCAATTGTCTACGGAAACTAATGTTGATTGTCATCTCTGATTGTCTACAGAGACTGATGTTGAATGATGATATCTTCAATTATTTACAAAGACGTGATGCATCACATCTCTAACTGTCTATGGAGGCTAATGTATATTGTCATCTCTGATTGTCTATAGAGATTGGTGTGATGAATGATGATGTCTTCGATTGTTTACGAAGACTTGATGCGTGACATCTCCAATTGTCTATAGAGACGGATGCTGATTGTCGTCTCCGATAGTCTACAAAGACTATGTGATGAATGATGATGTCTTCGATTGTCTACGAAGATATGATGCATAACATCTCCAATTGTCTATGGAGACGGAAGCTGATTGTCATTTCCGATTGTCTATAAAGACTATGTGATGAATGATGATGCCTTCGATTATCTACGAAGACTTGATGCATGATATCTCCAATTATCTATGGAGACAGATGCTGATTTTCGTCTTCGATTATCTATGGAGGCTGCTGTTGATGGTCGTCCTCAATTGTCTATGAAGACTAAGGTCATCAACTGATGAGGTAATTGAATTCTAATAGCCTCTCGATTGGTGGAGCAACTGAAAGGTAATAGCCTCTCGACTGGCGGGGCTATGAAAATAAAATAATTCTCGACTGGCGAAGAAAAATATAATAACCTCTCGACTGGTGGAGCTATGAAAATAAAAGATCTCTTAACTGGCAGAGCAAAAAATAATAGCGTCTACTGGAAACTTTAAGCATTGATGCAACATGTTGAAATCGCGTCGATGCACTGGAAATTGCAGAATAAGAATTTTCTAAGGCACAGAAATTATGCATCGACACGACACGTTGACATCACGTAGATGCACTGAAAATTGTTCTTCAAGTTTTGGCTAAGGCACACATATTGCCAGTCGACGCCACGCGTTGAGATAGCGTTGCGTCACTGGAATTTTTCTCCAGTTCCTTTCTTTCTTTTCGTCAATCCTCTACTCTTTTCTTTTCTCCTTACTCTCGTGCATATACATATATTTTTTACTTCGATCCACATGGTCTTTCGCATCTTCATGATGTGTATCCAATTTTCTTCCAAATCCATGGGAAATTTACCCTGTATCTCGAATCACATTGGTTAGCCATGAAACACAATTTAACTCACAATTCAATATAATTAGCATAATTTTTATTCTCAAAACAAGTCTAAATATAGGTAACTAGCAGTGTTTGGACATATAAATACGCCCAAGATCACCACCCCACACTTAAAGCCTTGTTCGTCCTCAAACAACTTCAAGCAGCATCATCATCAAATATTCTAATCACAACCTAAGAGTCATGCTAGTGTTGGGCATATGAACACTTTATTTCATACTTCATCATCCTAACAGTGACATTCTATTCGTTGGCAAACTTAATATAAGCACATAATCAGGCAACTCAATAAATAATCCGTTCTTTCATCCGCATGCACCCTCACAACAACAAAGTTTTCCCCATATCTCTAACAATTTTTCACTATTTATCATGAGGGGAATATCAATTTTCAATCACTCGCTCTCGCAAATAATTCATACATAATAGGTAATGAACCATAGGCTTGCCCTTAGTGTATTACTCCACTAATAGTCGGATGTTAAAGTGGAGGATCAAATAGGTCTTTTTATAGTTGTAATGCAGGATAAGGGACAGGTAGGAACTATTTGGGAAATAGTAGCTAATCTCCCTAAGCACTTTAATACATGACCACATTCAATCAAAATCACATTCTGTTAACCCAACTTTTCCTTTCATTATCTTTATACATCTATTGTTTCACCCCAATCTTTCTAAGCATATTGACACATTACGGTAGGAGTATTTTTTTTTTACATCATAGTTCAAATTTCAACTTTTCTTCAAAGCTCAATTCTCGTTACGCACCGCTATAGTAGACACCCTCAACCTAAGCAATTTGCCTTAGTAGAGGTGCACATTGTCCTTAACAGACCAGGGCCAAAACAGGTTCAATGTAACGCAATAACTAGGTAACAATAACTGAAATTTTCATCACAAATTATTTTCTAACTCCTAACCGTCACAATTAAATGCACAATTTACTTCTCTAGAGCTTTACTTTCACCTTTTTATTTCTTTGTACTTCACATTCCCCCTTATTCCATTATTTGTATTAAAGCGCTCAGGAACTATGGATCAAATTAAGGTCTATCAAAGAAAGGATTCGGCTACATATGGGGCTACTAAAAAAATCAGGCTATAGGCTCAACATGGCTTAACTAAGGTCATGCGTAAGGGTAGGTAAATAAAGTCTTTACAGTTCAATTAACAAAGAAATGCCTAAATCACTTCCTACACCTAACACCCTTTATTTCACTTTGTAAACACACCGGGCAAGTTCTAGTCATTCCTATACATGTAGAATATAAGCAAATACTCACCCACTCAGTGCATGCTAAAAATCAAATCGGATCCTTGCGGTTTCCGATATTGTACTTTATCAAATTCAACATTAAGCCAATCAAACCATCTCATTTTGTTTCAACACAATTTCATTTACAATTAAATTAAAATATTTTGCCCAACACACAGTATTTGCCAAAGGTCGCGATCAGGGTCCTATCATTTTCTTAGCTTCGAAAAAAATTCACTCCCCTTAAGGCAGTCGTCATCCATCTATCATAGGGAAAGGCAACTAACTATGACGTTGCATAACGAGAATTGCCAAAAAGAGCACACATAATACTTATAATCTGAAAATTACTGTAAAGGGTGAAAATAGAATACTGTAAATAAAGCAAACACTTTTAAACTAAATTTTCCAAAGAGGGCAATCATTTTGCTGAAAAGGGAAATATTGTCAACTTACAACCCATAAAACATAAAACAGAAATAAAAAATTATTCAACCAACACAACCAAAAACCAACATTGTTCGAATATTAAAAATAAAAGAGATAAAGATAAAAAAGATCAACGACTAACCACCCCACACTTAAATATAGCACTGTCCCAGTGATAGTAGGGTGGCGTCGTACTCCCTGCTAAGTCAAATGTCACCATGGCCATCACATCATCAACATCAGCATCATCGCCAAAGTCATCACCTGAGTCACCATCATTAGACTGCTCCTCTTCCTCGGACTCATCATCAGAATAAGTCATGCACCTCTCCTCATCTGTGGGGACATCATCATCAATGGGCTCATCAAAGTCAGAGCCAATACGCAACAAATTCCAAGCATGAGGTCTTACTAGGTAGTCAAGCTCCACCGCATGAATCTCCTGTTGGGTTGCTGGACGCCTACTAGTCCTCAACTGTAGCATAGTTAACCTATACATATGGGTTGTGATCTCGTCAGTGTGAGCATTACGCTTAGGCATAGTCAAATTTACACCATGAGGAGTTGGTCCTTTGGGGCATGAAATTTCAAGTGTCCTGTCACCAACAGGTGTAAATAATCTGCCTCCTCCTCTGGCACACCTTGTTGCCTCAAAAATCTAGTAAGCAGCCCACCAAACCCATATCTCCGACCCTCTAAAAATTGGGCCTTCCTCATCACAAAAAAAAAAAATGGTACCCACATTTACATCTACATCATCACGCATCAAGGCATAAATAAGACACACCCTATCACGAGTCATCTCCGTCATATATTTACCATGCACAAGACAGACATAGATAATTCTGGCCCATAAATGTGCCTCCCTGTTCAGATGATAAAATGAAAGTGATACATGCGTACCTCCATCTTTGTGGTGAATCTACCTTACCGTGGATCGAGTGCCGCACAGAAGATGACGGATATGCTGATATAGCTCAAGATCAACAAAGGGTGCTCCTAGTAACTCATAACAGTATTCGCAGTGAAAGTTATCACATGACCACATACCTCACCTCAGAATCTTTTGGGTTTCAATTTGCATAGAATTCCTAAACTAAGCTTAAGTTGCATGCACCCGGCTGCTCAAACAGAAAATTCATATGGTGGGCCTCTATATTTCTCACCATAGATGGATATTCTTTCATCAAGCTTGTCCTGTTAATAAATTAATCAGCCAAATATTTCAAATCTTTGTGTTGAGAGTACCACTTTCGTCCTGCCACAACCACAGCCTTAGTTCCAAACCTTTTTTGACCCCTAGGAACATGTGGGGCTGCAAATACCCGGTCAGCTTCACGGCTTTTCTTATGCCTGGGCTCAGATGATCCAGCTGCATTTTTCCCTTTGCTTCTTTATTGGTGGTTGCTCGACATTGTACCTATTAACACAATAACCCACAAACATATAAAACAAGAACTTTCAAATATAGACACCACTAAGTGTGAAATTTACCCCATACTTAGTTTCCATCATATATTGAACATCATCATTCTAATATTCTTGAAATTTCTCATGATTCAGTAAATCAACTCATTTATTTAGAAACTAAGTCACTTTGAAAGTGTACTTCATCTCTTTAACAAGCGCATAAACAATCTAATCTTGACATAGCTTATAGTAATTCATGTAAATACACCACATGAATTCAGAGCAGTAAAAATAATTTCAATAATCTACTACCACAGATCTATAAGTCATGGCTCAAATAAAACCCTCAACCTAAGCAATTATTGTCACTAATTCACCTAAACATGCCATTTATCATATCAAGTCCACAAATCAAAACAAGCTCATGACCTTCAACACTAATTATTTAGCATCCTAATCATTATTTACCATATAAACAACTTTAAGTAAATAAAGGGTACAAGACTTACCTTTGACTTGATGAAGATAAAATGAAGGATGAATTATTCACCACATGAATAAAAATCGATTTTCAAATTGAAGGAATTTAGGGGCGGCGGCGGTGCTAGGGTTAGGGTGAAATGTGGAATGAGTTAAGGTCATATAAATGGAGAGCACCTAAAATTGAAAGGTCAACGCGACACGTCATATATCGCGTCGCTTCTCTAGAAGTAGCATTAAAAAATTAGTCTAAGTGTTGCCTGTCTAGAAATCGATGTGGCGCGACACATAACGCATTGAAAAGATTGATGCAATGCGTCAAAATCGCGTCGGTCCACTAGAACTAGAATTAGAAAATTTTTCTAAGTGTAGAATTGATGTTCTTAGACATGACGCACCAAGATAGCTTCGATCCACTGGAAATTGCATCCCAAAAATTTTCTAAGGCTAAATTTCCCATATTTTAATACATTTTTTTTAACCCTTACCGTTTTCTTACCATATATCACCTATTTACTTACTCATAGACCCCTGTTCATCATCTTCCAATCTTCTCTTTTTCCACCAAGGTCCTCGTTCTTGTACATCAATCAAAAACAACAAAATCATGTAAGTAAAAGTGGGTTGCCTCCCACCAAGCTCTTATTTTTGGCACGACTCATCTTTTTGTATTTTTATTTTTATTCTTCAACTACTAAAATTAAACTACCTATTACATTAGTTTTGTGGGTTGCCTCCCATACAACGCCTTATTTTATGTCGTGCCATGACTTAGCTCAATTCTACCCCTCAGTAAAGGTGATGGACTCCTTGTGCTTATCCGGATGATCAACCCAATAATATTTTACACATTGTCCATTCACCAGGAACTTCTTTGTCTTCTCTTTATTTCACAACTCTACAGCTCCATGAGGTGTCATTTGCACCACCTCAAAAAGTCCAGCCCATTTAGATTGCAATTTACCCAGGAACAACTTAAGCCTTGAATTAAATAATAAAACAAGTTGTCCGAGTTCAAACACTCTCTCTTCAGTTTGTTTATCATGCCACATTTTGGTATTCTCCTTATATAGCTTGGAATTTTTGTAGGCATGAAGCCTAAACTCATCAAGCTCATTCATCTATAATAACCGTTTCTCACCCGCGGCTTTTATCTCAAAATTCAACTTTTTCACAACCCAATATGCTTGATGTTCCAGCTCTACAGGAAAATGGCATACTTTACCATAAACCAAGAGATAAGGGGATGTCCCAATGGGTATCTTGTATGCTGTTCTGTAAGCCCAAAGTGCATCATCTAACTTCTCAGCCCAATTTTTTCTCTGTCCATTCATAATTTTCTAAAGTATCTGCTTAATCTCTTGGCTGGACACCTCAACTTGACCACTAGTTTGGGGATGGTAGTAGCAACCTTGTGCCTAACACCATATTTAGCAAGAATATTTTTGAACCAAGTGTTAATAAAGTGCGTACCTCCATCACTAATTATCGCTCTAGGTGTACCAAATCTGGAAAATATGTTCTTCTTCACAAATTTCAGCACCACCCTTGCATCATTAGTCTGACTTGCCACAGCTTCTGCCCATTTAGAGACGTAGTCAACCGCTATAAGAATGTACAGATTGCCTTTTGAAGGTGGGAATGATCACATTAAATCGATCCCCCAAACATCAAAGACTTTGACTTCTAAAATATTATTGAGGGGCATCTTATGACGCCTAGATATAGTACCCAACCTTTGACATTGATCACAATTTTTCACAAAAGCAATTGCATCCCTAAACAATGTAGGCTAGGAAAAACCTAGTTGCAACACTTTTCTAGTAGTCCTTTCACCCCATGGTGTCTACCATAAGGATATAAGTGGCAAACTTTAAGCACCTTTGAAAATTCAGCCTCTGGGATACCACCTACGAATAACTCCGTTTGAACCCTACTTAAAGAGATACGGTTCGTCCCAAATATAGGCACGTGAATCATGGAGCAATTTATTCCTTTTTAGTGTGGTAGCATCAGGAGGGTACACCTCACAAGCTATTAAATTCACAATATCAACATACTATAGGAACTCAACTGCATCTAAAGACAACAAATTTTCATTAGAAAACTCTTCCTTAATACTGAGAGTTATCAATAATATGGTTTCAACTTTCTAGTTGTGACAAGTGGTCAGCAACTTGAATTTTAGCTCTCTTCTGATCTCGAACCTCAAGATCAAATTTTTGTAGCAGAAAAATCCACCTAATCAGTCGTGAATTTGCATCCTTCTTATTCACAAGATACTTAATGGAAGCATGGTCAGTAAGAACAATGACCTTAGTGCTAACTAAGAAATATCTAAACTTGTTGAATGAATACACCACTGCCAACATCTCTTTCTCTGAAACCGTATAATTAACTTGAGCATCATTTAACACTTTGCTAGTATAGTAGATTAAGAGAAATACCTTGTCCTTTCTCTGACCCAAAACTTCTCCTACAACAATGTAATTAGCATCACACATTATCTCAAACGGTAACTCCCAATCTGGTGAAATCACAATTGGTGCTTCAGTCAACTTCTTCTTTAGTTTTTCAAAGGTTTCTTGGCAATCAGCCTCAAACTCTAATTTGGCTTCTTTCTCTAATAATTTGCACATGGGGCTTGCAATATTTGAAAAATCTTGAATGAACCGCTAATAGAAACCTGCATGTCCCAGAAAACTCCGCACTTCTTTGACTGTGACTGGGTGTGGTAACTTTTCAATCACTTCAACCTTCGCCTTATCTACCTCGAGTCCTTTACATAACACTTTATGGCCTAGGACAATTCCTTACTTAACCATAAAATGGCACTTTTCCCAATTTAGCACCAAGTTTGTCTCTTCGCATCGAGCTAGAACTCTGTCAAGATTCTGCAAGTACTTTTCAAAAGAATTTTCGTACATAGAGAAATCATCCATGAATACCTCCACAAATTATTCAATCATGTTGGAGAATATAGCCATCATACATCTCTGAAATATAGCAGGTTCATTACATTGGCCGAAGGGCATGCGTTTGAACGCGTATATGTCGTAAGGACAAGTAAAAGTGGTCTTATCCTGATCTTCTAGTGCTATGATTATTTGATTGTAGCCGGAGTACCCATCTAGAAAACAATAATACTCTTGCCCCGCCAATCTATCCAGCATTTGCTGAATGAAAGAAATAGGATAGTGATCTTTACGAGTAGCTTCATTCAACATCCAATAGTCAATACAGATTCTCCAACCCGTCACCATGCGTGTGGGGATCAACTTATTATCATCATTCATTATCACGGTCATCTCTCTTTTTTTTGTACACAGTGCACTGGACTCATCTATTTGCTACCAAAAACTGGGTAGACAATACCACTATCTAACCACTTGATCACTTTTTTTCTGACCGCCTCCTTTATCACAGAATTCAACCTTCTTTGTTGTTGCACTCTCAGTCTGTAACCTTCATTCATGTAGATGTTATGCATGCAAAATGCTGGGTTAATTCCTATAATATCAGATATTTGCCAACCAATTGCCTTTCTTCTCCTCTTTAAAACTGCTATGGCTTCCTTTACCTGCACATCTGATAATCCTGCAGATAAAATAATAGGCAAAGTATCTTGATCACCAAGAAAAACATATTGTAAATGAGGAGAAAGAACCTTAAGCTCCAAGTTAAGAGCTTTTCAACTGAAGGCTTGGGCGATGGACCAATTGGCCTATTCAATGGTTCGACAGGCACATTGTTCATCTTAATTACTGCCAAATTCATAACCTGGACTAATTCTAATGCTTCCACATCTCCATAAAGATCATGACCCATTAAAGCTTGCTCTAATGGATCATCAGACAATAGTAAATGCCAATTCGAGGCAAAATCAATAATCGATATAGATGAGTACTCCTAATATATAGCTGGCAGTTTCAACACCTTGTACAGATCAAAAACTTATACTTTATCATGTGCTCACATTGTCATTTTCCCAGCTGCTACATCAATTAGTGACTGTCCCATTGCTAAGAAAGGTCGTCCCAAAATAAATGGACCCACAGGATCAGACTCAAGGTCAGGAATTACAAAATTCACCAAAAAGATTAAAGATCCTACTTTCACCAACACATCTTCAATAATACCATCCGGCCTAGAAATTGATCGATCTGCCAATTGCAAAATAATAATAGTGGGTTTGAGATTCCCAAGACCCATCTTTTGGTACCATTATGTGGGCATAAGATTTATGCTAGCTCCCAAGTCAAAATCCCCATGCACTAATGGTCTATCCAATGGTAATTAGGTAAAACTACCTGGATCCTTAAACTTTGTGGTCAATTTGTTTTGAATCTTGGATGTGTACTTTTGAGTAAGTGCAACTGTAGCATACTTGGTCAAACGGTTCTTATTCATAACTATATCCTTCAAGTATTTTTCATATTTTGGCACACTTTACAAAATGTCAATCAGAGGAAGATTTACTTGAACTTGCTTCAGAAGATCTAAGAACTTCTTGTAACTCACCTCCTCTTGATGCTTCCTTGCTCTTTGAGGAAAGGGTAAGGGAAGAATCTTCTTATCCACATGAAATTCATCACTCATCACTTTTTCCTTAACTTTTTTCTCTGCATTATCTTCAAAATTATCCTTAGTTACTGTGGGATTTACCTGCTCCTGAACTGTCTCCTTCATTTGTAATCCACTCTTCGTTGTAACAGTATTCACCTGCTTAGGATTAGCCTCTATATCGCTAGGTAATGCTCTTTGAGGCCTTGTATTCTGTGCTCCTACAGTCTGACCCAGTTGTAACTCTAGATTTCTTGTAAGCAATTGTTGACTCTTCAATTCAGCTGTAAACTATACCCGTTGAGTCTTTATTTTTGATGCAAACTGTGCTTTTTGAGCCATAAAATGCTTTATTAATTCTTTCATATTGCTAATTTTAGCAGTAGCTTGATTATTCTGAGCCAACTGTGGATTTGGTTGCACTTGTCCCTTGTACTGATTTGCATTCTGTGCCTGATTTCAACCTCATGAGAAATTGGGATGGTTTCTCCAATTGGGATTATAAGTGTTACCAAAATTTTGTTGTCCCTTCTGATTCACATTTCCCACATAGTTAACAGAATCTTTATTAACAGAAAATGCATCAGGTGTGTGCTCACCACTTTTGCAAACCTCACACCAAGAATTTACCTCCTAGACTGCATTCGTTGTGGCTGCTGGTTATGCACCACCAACATTTATGTTATTAAGCTTAGTAATCATATGAGTTTGCATGGTTGCGATCTGTGCCTGTAATGCAGTGAACTGATCTACCTCCAATACCCCTGCAACCTTTTTAGGAGTACTCCTCGAGTTTGCATGCCAGTGAGGGTTCCCTTGTAAAATTTGATTTAGCAGTGTGTATAATTCTTCATATATCTTCTCAAGAGCCTGTCCACCTGCTGTTGAATCCAAGAGAATCTTTCTGTTTAGCTCCAATCCCTTAATTAAAGTATGTATAAGAACATCATTGAACTGATGATGGTGAGGGCAATTTCTGAGCATACCCTTAAATCCCTCCTAGGAAAGAGTGTCAACCTGACATAATCTGAATTTACCCCTTCAAGAATGTAAGTATCGCTTATTTCCAAGAAAGTCTGTATATGCTGTTGCGGATCTTCGTGTGAACGGTCATGAAATTTCCACGTTGAATTCATCAATTGCACTATATTTTGCTTCAATTCAAATCGACCTCCTGGTTTAGGATTTAGAATACTGATCGTCACATGGTTCGTGAGTAGGATTGCCACCTCACAAATAGGTCTAGCAGCTGGTTAAGCAGGAATAACTGGAATAACAAGAATGATAGAAGGTGGAACATTCCCAGCATTTGGATCGACTAGTTCATTTCTTTGTTCATCTATTCTTCGCCTTTGTTGAAAGATTTGCTCTGGTTCTGCAAAAGGCTCTACCAATTCTTTATCTCTCGCCAGTCTTGGATTCAGCTAATCCTATAAAAATTCAGCCGCTAAGATCAAGTTGTTAGCACCCAAACTTAATATCAAAAACCAAAAATTTAGCAATTTACTAATTATATTTGTCCCCGACAATGGCGCCAAAAACTTGTTGCAACTCAGAAGCACACGCAAGTGGACGTGATTGTTCAAGTAATATAGTGATTTAGATAATCAGATATCGTTCGCACGAGGACTAAACAACTAGAAATTTAACCAACTTTTAATTTTAGACAATAAGTATTAAGTGTTATAAAGTATCAAGATAAGTTTAAACTTGATAATAAAAATATAAAATGATTAATTAGAAATAAAAGGTTATAACTAAAGCAAGACAAGCAACGATTGTAAACAATAATAATAAGAATTTCAGGGTTTAGGCTTTCCGAACAATCATACAAATCTCCATTCTTATAGTAGTCTAATTGGTTATCGGGTTGTTGGTTCGCAAGGCTTAAGAAATGATTTTTGTCTCCCGACCTCAAATTTTCTATCTATTGAATATTGCAGCTACAACTCCCATAGAGATACAACAATTCTTCTAGATTCATTAAGCACTCTTCTTGCAATTGAACCAAACAAGGCTTCTAGGTAAATTCCTATCTTAGATGCTAATTCAAACCCCTTATTTCATAAAAGGATAAGAACCTTGCTCCTTAATTTCCTCGTTCTAATCTACTATTCTCCTTTCGGATTCATATGGAAATATAAATTTATTCTAATGGTGGCCAAGCATTAAAATAGTAAGCTCAAGAAATTAAGAACAACCCAGGTGATAATCCAAAAAGAAACTACTATAAAGAATATCAAAGAGTAATTATGTTCTTGACCTCAACCCTAGAACAAGGGTATTTAGCTACTCATGTTTAAATCAAACATCAAAAACAAGTAATTAATCATACCAAAAATTAGTCTTTTGGTAAAGAAGTTCAAAAGAAATAATAAGAACCCTAAAAAGAAGAATTCTATGCTTTTTCGCCGCTGCTATGCTTGCCAAAAGTCCTTGAAATTATGCTCACGTGTTCCTTTTATACTTGAAAAATTTTTACCAGATGTGAAGCCTTAACACAACACGTTGATAATTGCATCAACAAAGCCAACGCGTCGTGTCAACATCACGTTGATGTACTAGAATTTACCTTTAAAAATCAAACTAAGTCAAGTTCTTCGTCACACGATGCAACGCTTTGACATCGTGTCGTATCACTGGAATTTGCTCCTTAAACTTTGGCTAAGTCTCAAAACTTTAGGCATCGACGTGATACATTGACATAGCATTGATGCACTGGAAGTTGTAGAAGAAGAATTTTCTAAGGCACATAACTTATGCATCGACGCGATGCGTTGACATCATGTCAATGCACTGGAAATTGTTCTTCAAGTTTTGGCTAAGGAACACATATTGCCAGTTGATGCGACGCGTTGAGATAGTGTCGCGTCGTTTAAATTTTTCTCTAGTTCCTTTCTTTCTTTTCGACAATCCTCATCTCTTTTCTTTTCTCCTTACTCTCGTGCATCTCCATATGTTTTTGACTTTGATCCACATGGTCATTCACATCTTTATGATATGTATTTAATTTTCTTCTAAATCCATGGAAAATTTACCTTGTATCTCTAATCACATTGGTTAGCCATAAAACATAATTTAACTCATAATTTAATATAATTAGCATAATTTTTATTCTTAAAACAAGTCCAAATATGGGTAAATAATAGTGTTTGGACATATAAATACGCCCAAGATCACCTCTCGACTGACGGGGCTGTTTGAAAGGTAATAGCCTCTCGGCTAGCGGGCTATGAAAATGTTAAAGCTTATTGACTTGTGGGGCTTTAAAAGGTAATATCCTCTCGACTGGCGGGGCTATGAAAATGTAAAAGCCTCTCAATTGGCGAGGCTTTAAAAGGTAATAGCCTCTCGACTGGTGGGACTATGAAAATGTAAAAGCTTATCAACTGTTGGGGCTTTAAAAGATAATAGCCTCTCGAATAGCGGGGCCATAAAATGTAAAAGCCTTTCGACTGGCGGGGCTTTGAAAGGTAATAGCCTCTCGACTAGCGGGACTATGAAAAGGTAAAAGCCTCTCGACTGGCGGGGCTTTAAAAGGTAATAGTCTTTTGACTGACGGGCTATGAAAATATAAAAGCCTCTCGACTGATGGGGCTTTGAAAGGTAATAGCCTCTCAACTGGTGGGGCTATGAAAATGTAAACACCTCTCAATTGGTGAGGCTTTGAAAAGTAATAGTAAACACCTCTCGATTGGTGGGGCTTTGAAAAGTAATAGCCTCTTGACTGGCGGGGCTATGAAAATATAAAAGCCTCTCGACTGACAGAGCTATGAAAAGGTAGCAGCCTCTTGACTGGAAGGGCTACTTGAAAGGTAATAGCCTCTCTCCTGGCAGGGCTATAAAAATGTAAAAGCCTCTCGACTGGTGAGGCTTTGAAAGGTAAAAGCCTCTCAACTAGTGGAGCTATGAAAATATAAAATCCTTTCAACTGGCAGGGCTTTGAAAGGTAATAGCCTCTCGACTGGTGGGGCTATGAAAAGGTAGCAGCCTCTCGACTGGCGGGGCTACTTAAAAGGTAATAGCTTCTCGACTGGCAGAGCTATAAAAATGTAAAGCCTCTTAGAACGCCCGATTAAAAAGCAAAATGTCTAATTTTGAAGGTTGTAGCTTGAAGAGAAAGGTCAATTTTTGGTATTTGGAGGTGGCCATCTTGCATGTAAAGTGTGATGCATGTATGTGAAGGCATGTGTTTGAAAGAAAAGAAAATTATTTTGTATTTTCATTGTAAAAAATATGTTGAAAGATGAAAAATGCAGAAGATTGCTTTGTGCTTTATTTGTAAGAAAATACTGAAAGGTAAAAATGCAGAACATTGTTTGTGTTTTCTTTATAAGAAATATTGAACAGCGAAAATGTAGAAGATATTTTGTATTTTCTTTGTAAGAAATGTTGAATAATGAAATGATATAATTATGTCTTGACTACAGTTAGTACCAATAATTAGTAGTGTGTATAAAAATCCCCTGTCTCTTTTCCAGTTAACCAAGATAGACTTCAGGGTAACTCCTATAGATTCGAGTGGTACCTCAGACATACCTAAGTATTGATAAGATTTGTTCGTCTTGCTTCAAACAAAGATTTTGAACTATACCTATTCTCATATTTCAAGTGCCCTCTATAGAAAGAATATCTCATTTTCACACTTATTTGAGTATTTTTTTTTGAATTTAGAGACGTCTAAAGATATACACTCACACTCAGAAAGAAGTTCAATGAATGAAATTATGATACCATAGGCTTGACCTTCATGTAAGTATCTACTAATGTGAGAACACCTAGAGTAGGATCATGTAGGGCTTATTATTATCTTGTAATGTAGGCTTAGGGACGGGTAGGATGATATTTGGGATGAAAGTGACTAATTCCTCAATTAGCATTGCACTATATCTGTGTTTTCTACATTTGTTGCATTTTGATGTTCGATTTATTTTACTGTGCTTCTTGCCCCTTGTTTTGTACTTGCTTCGACTTTGTTTGAATCTTGTACTGGAGTTTTTTTTGATATTTTTTTTGGGTGATGATGATTCCCTATTTTTGTAGGATTTATCTCTTTTTCTTATTTGTGGGGGGTTTTGCTCCTTAATCTTTGAAGTCGTCTTTTTAATTTTGTTCTTCTGAGGCCACATATCATTTGTCTTCGACGATTTTGATCTTGAAACTTCATTCTCAACTTACACGTATGTAGTGCGCTCAAAGAGGTAGGCCAAGAAAGGGATAGTTCAAGTAAGCAATCAAAAGGTATAGGCTTAGATGTGGTTATTTGAATAAAAAGTTTCAGGCTTAAGGGGAAAATTCTAGAGATTAATGTCACTTGGTGAGCTGTGAAAGGCACAATCGGGTCAAATAAGGCCTACAATCCTTTCCCAAATTAAGTGTAACTCAGAATTTTGCCTCAACAGACATTTAGGCCGAGTTCTAGATCAATAATGCAATGCAATAAACTAGTCTAAACATCACCACACAATGCACTTGAAAAGATGCGTCTAGCTTCGTTCTTGCCTTAGATGTATATAAGAAATTTTTTGAGTGTTACGTAGGTTTGATTAAAAGCTACTAAAAGAATCTATAGTTTACCATGAAGTTGGTCCTCTCCATCATACCAATTTATTCTTTCTCATGCACACTTCTAACTTGTTAGTACCAATCAAGTCAAAATTCTGAATTTTTATTCATTTGGAAAAAATAATGGGACCGAATCCAAATGAGGATTGCCTACGTATCTTGTAAAAATAAGAATCAGGTCTGCATAGTTCAGGCAAATTTGTAAATTTATATGTGCAATGTATAATTGTAAAAAGGTGATGGTCATCCAAGAAAATAATGTGTAAGATGATCAGGAAAGAACTGCTTTTAGCATCAAAATTATTTCAATCAGATAATTGAGAGGATGGATGCCAAGCATGTCGAGAGCTTTGACACAACTTTAGTATGCTGACAAGATTGAGAAAGTCAGAAATTGAAGGAACTATGACATTATTCACCAAAGTTGGCATGATTATTATGAATTAAAGAATATAGAACCCTTGCTTTGAAAGTGGGGATCGATACTCAATAAATTTAATGGTTTACGATGTTCGAAAAAAGAAGCTAGGTGTTCTCGAACTAAAATCGGGTGAGGATTTGGAGGTAGGCCGGCTAGGCACTAATGTTTATCAAGATTTGAATTTGAGAAATTATTTATTTGCTCTCTTTGAGACCTTTGGAGAGCGTCTTTGAACTGTTACAGAAAAATTGCCCAAGTTTGAATACCGAAGAAATTATTCTAAAATAGTGAAGAGACCGAACTCTCATACAGGGTTGCCTATGTATCTTGTAAGGACAAAAATCAGGTCAAAATGTAGTTCAAACTCTTTTTTTTTCTTGAGTTTGTATATGGCATGATTTATTTTCAGAATAGAAATTTTCCTAAATGGTTGAGAGTAGGAATGAAAAATTGCGAGAAGGCGCACTAACCTAAATGTACCAATTCTGAGACTAAGAAATTCAAAGAAGGTTCAGAGGAGTGCAGTACACCCCTCGTGTGTTCAATGTGTGAATTGTGTACGGCCAAAAACTCGATGAAATTATGAGTTATGATATAATGAAGTAAAGAATAATGTGTTACGGTTCTTACAATATACAGATACAATGTATTAAACAAATAATGAATAGAAAAATTGATAAGGCAACAAAATTAATTTGCGCAAATAATGTAAAGAATTCATGAAAAAAATTAACACAATTTGCAATGTGAACAGATAAAGAATCAAAGAATTAATATATACAAAAAATGTAAAAATACCTCCCTCAATTGAAAAATTGAGTCTACCATGGTTAGAACCTGCTGTTATTCCCTAACAAAGTCGTCATTCTATCATGTCCTGTTTTTATCAAGGTTAAACAAAAAAAAATTACGCACTCTAAATGAGTTGAAAATTTTTATAGAGTCGCCACCTAATTTTTAAGGAAAATAAGGAAACCTATTTATTTGTCAACACGTATAAATAATGTTTTAGTCCGTAAAAAATCAATTGAGATTTTAGATAAGGGTTCAAATTATCCTGAAGGGAAGGGGTTAGGCACCCTTCAGGATCCACAAATGTGGTACCCAGCTAGACAAAATTTATTAAAAAAGGAAGGAGGTATATTTAAAATGATGTAAAAGGTGTACGTATTAAGTATAAAATAATTCTTTTAAAAAAATATAAATGTTTAAAACTATGTAAAGATATATGCATATTAAATATATACATAAAACCTATTGGTATAAAGAGATGTAAAAGATATGTATAAAAATGTATAAATTATATATGAAAAGGAAAAGTATTTTATGATGTACGAAAGAAATGTATTTTGATGTGTCATGAAAAGAAAAAGTAGTTACAAGTAATGTTTTTATTTGATTAAAATTATGAAAAATTAAGATTTATTTGAGAAGAAAAGACTGCATAATATGTGGATCACTTGATTAACTTGATTCTTCTATGTAAATATTAACGACCTAAGTTTTGCCTAAAAGCGATGAAAATTAGGTAAATAAAGAATACCCCGCTCGACACCCAAAAAGTAAAGTTTTCACTATCTTTATCTTTCTGTACAACTATACAAACGAGAAATAAACTACAAACATAAAGCTCGGGAAATATGTATAAGTACTTGATAAAGTAATAAAATAAAAAAATAATCATAAAAGTAAGTAAAATTATGTGCACACGCATTTACATGTAGATGTATATATAAAGATAAAATTTTGTTATAAAGTGGGCTCGGATTAAGTTTTAGATTCGCCATGGCTACGAAGTGGTTGCTCGACTAATCGGCCATCCTAAATTGTCTTGTCAAGATACGAATCATAAAACCTTTTGTGTTGCCTTAATATTATAAAGATTTCATCATCGCCTGAATTTATTCATTTATTATGTATTTTGTTTTCGTAACATTCGTCTTTTGAAATGGGGTGGCCTCGAAAATCCAACAAAAAGATATAGTCATCGGCCATGCATCGATATTTAATATAAATATGTAGACTTGAAAAATAAAGTCCGTCTTTTGTAATGAGATGGCCTCACGTATCCGACAGAGAGATAATATCATTGGCCAAGTATTTATTTTGAGTGTATGTGTGTGATTTTTAGAAAAAGAAAAAGGATGAACAAAATTTGTGTATGATAAAATATATGTGTGTAGTGAAGAAATGTGTGTTTGAAAGAGAAAGAAAAATATGTGGGGATGAAAAATGTGTATGTGTATTTTATTTATGTATTTGTATGTGAGAAGAGAAAAAATATGTGTGTATTGTATTTTTTGGAGAAAAAATAAAATATATAAAAAGAAAATTAATTTATTTATTTTTTGAGAGAGGGAAGAAAAAAGAATGAAATGTGTGTATAGTGAAAAATGTGTGTCTTGAGAGAAAGGAAAAATATAACTAAAATTTTTGTGTTTGAGGGAGAGGAGAAGAGGGGAAAATATG
>NC_061112.1:55795388-55801579 GCF_002878395.1 Capsicum annuum
ACAAGACATTGAATTATTATACTGTGTAAAAATAACTGATCCAACTCAGTATTTGCGGACTATAAAATGTACAAAATATCGGTATTAATATGTAATCACTGAAAATGTAAAGAATATTAAAAATATTGAAGAATGCAATTAATTTAAAAATATTGTAAAAAAATATGGTGTCGTGTCATGCACGTGTGCAGTTGATTGTAAAATGTTAAAAACGATAATGAATTGATAAAAATCCTAATATAAGAAAAATTATTAATAAATTGTGAAAAGTAAAACTATGACAATAAATTGATAAAAATCCTAAAGTAAGGATGATTATCAACAATTTGTCAACAATTGTAAAAAGATGTGAAAATTGTACTTTGTGTTCTTTAATGATCAAAAAGCCTGAAGACGTTAATTTTAGGCACGAAGAGCAAAAGTTGGGTGTCAACATGTTGAATTGAAAAAAAATAGGGACATTTATGACATTGCATTATTTTTTAAAGATGGGGACACAATAGATATGTATATGTGCGAGGACTAAATTGTAGAGTATGTGGGTCAATTTGGAGGACAAATGAGTCAAGTTACAAGTGTTGGTGAGATTTTTAATGCACCTTTAGCTGGCAAGAAAGAATCTGAGATAAGTTTTGTTCTATATGAAATACCAAGGAAAAAATCAAGATCTAGGGTTGGCTTCTTCTTCTTATGCTGTTGTTCCAAATAGTTGTGAAAGATCTAAATATGAAGAAGAAGTTGGGGTTGATGATAGTTAAACAACTGACCAAAAATAATTTGAACTTGCTGTCCAAGAAGAAGTCGAACCTGTTGTCCAAAAAGTAAAGGTTAGAGATAGCGATGGTGGTGATGATGATTCTGACCAATCTATTGACTATGAAAGTGATGGAATGAGAAGTTTAGGATAGTGAAGAAAAATATGAGAAAGTTTAAGAGAGAAAATATGAGAAAAAAGAAGAAAGAGAAATCAAAAGTTTTTTTTGGTTAAAGTTGGACTAGATGATGAGTATGATGATATTGGTAAGGACAAAAAAATTACAAGGGTAAATTGACAAAAGGTGAGCCATACTATGATAGTTCTGATTGTGATAGTTTCAAAGTGATGATGATTTGGTGCCTGTTTTTGATGATGAACTTGAGGGAGGAAAGTTAAGGGGAAGAATAAAGAGTAGTGCAGTGATATATGATTCAACTTGTGAAGTAGTTGTTTGGCAGTTAGGTTTAGTATTTGAAAGTGTAAATGAGTTTACAGAAGCATTTACAAAATATGCTATAATGAAGGGGATTGAGTTAGATAAATATGTGAATGAGAGTTATAGAATAAGAGTGAGATGTAAAAGTGATTTTCCATGGTGGTTGTATACTAGAAATGAAAGGAGGACTGGGAACTTCTCTATTAAGATCTACAACCCAAGGCACAAATATACCCAGACCAATACAAATTTTCTTTGTAATTCAAAATTTCTATCAAATTATCTTAAAGATATAAATATATCCCAGTTAACTCTCAAAGGGTGGAAGATTCAAGAATGGGTTAGGAAAGAGTTGGGTGTTTATGTTAGCGAGACAGTGTGTTTAAAGACAAGAAATCTGGTTTTGGAAAAAGTAATGGGGGATCATGTGGCTGAGTTTAACAGAATCCTAAACTACAAGGATCTATTGCTCCAAACAAATCCTGGTAGCACTTATGTTGTGAAGCCGACTGAGTCAGATAGTGGGATGAAATATTTCCAATAACATGGGCAGTAGTTGGTACAGAAAGAAAGGATACATGGAGATAGTTCTTGATGATATTACAAGATGATCTCAACTTAGGAGATGGTTCTTAGCCTACTATTATCAGTGATATACAAAAGGTAACTATATTTATCAATATTTTTATAAATTTAGTCAAGACCAAAATTAACTATCTTCATATTTTTATTTTGAAACTGCAGGGACTAGTTGCTATTGCAGAAAAAAATACTTCCTGAATATGAGCACAGAATATATGCTAGACACATCTTAGTTAATTGATCAAATCAATAGAGAGTCATAGAGAGAAGAAAGAAATTTTAGGCTTGTGCTAGATCAACTTTTGAGGCACACTTTAAGCATAATCTTAATGCTCTAGCCAGGTTGGGTGAAGCTATTATTGAAGATCTTATAGGTTACAACAAGGAGAGATAGTGCAAGGCATACTTCAACACCTTTTCCAAGTGTGATAGTGTAGACAATAACATATCAGAGAGTTTCAATGCTTGGATTTTGGGTCTTAGGAACAAGACTATTATTTCAATATTTGAAGAAATTAGGATTAAGGTGATGACAAGGGTGAGTACGACAAGATATTTGCTGATTCTTAGACAGATGACATATCTCTAATGGAAATGATGGTGTTCATTGTAAATATAGAAATATCAATGCAATGCAACATTGACTAGAATGGTAATCAAGGATTTGAAGTGTTGAAAGGGGCATACAAACATACTATGAATTTGAGGAAAAAGTGTAGTTATAGATCATGAGAACTAAAATCAATCCCCTATGCACATGGTATAACAACAATGAACTACTTGAATTTAGATGCATCACTAGATATTTTGAGCTGGTACAGAAAAGAGACATATCTGAAGGCCTATTCTTACTTTATTCCAGTTTCAATTATGAAAATGTGGCCAGATATCCGAAATTCTATAGTTGAGCCACCCAAAGTGAGACAAATGCTTGATAGGACACTGAAGAACATAAAGAAAGAGATTGATGAAGTGAGAAAATCCAGAAAGTTGCCAAAATTTGGGGTGCCAATAACATGTTCAATCTGCAAAGGAGCAAATCATAACAAGAGGGGATGTCCATAAAATCCCAATCATAAATCCACACCAACCACAAAAGAAGTAAAAATGTCATTTGCTTACCTAAAATTTTATCATATGATTACTTACTAACTAGTCTGTTCTTATAGTGATACAAGTACGATCATGAAGATGAACGTTTTTGAGTATTTTGAATGTAACCTCGAAGGTGTACGAGTTGAAGTGTTAAAAAGGGCTCCAAACCGCCCCTAAAACACTCCATGGGTGCCTATTTGCCTACTTGGTCATTAAAGGGCCTTTTTGTCATTTTATCTTTTTATTTGTCAAGTACTATAAATAGAACAATATAGGGTTTTAGTTCATTAGTTTTTGTTGAATATTGTTGAAAGAACACATCTTTTGAGAGAGAGGGTCTCTAGGACTAAACTAGGATATGAACAAGTGTGGATTCACTTGTGATTGTGTATTGCTTGGAAACATTGGTGCTTGAGCGGTGGACTCCTCTTGTGTCATGTAAGAGTGTGGTGTTGCTATTGTAAGTCTTAGGGGTCCTTAGATTTAATACATCTTTGAATTCTTAACCTTGTAATAGTGTATGTCTCACTTCTTATCTTTACATATCATGTACTAGTTGTGTAGTCTAGTGAACCATTTGGTTCTTGTTGTTCTTGTAATCTTGTTGTTGTTATTGTAGTGTTGTTCCTCTCGTTATTGTTGTTTATCTCTTGTTGTTGTTAGTGTTTTTGGTGTCATTTACACCTTGTTTCTTGATGTTGTTGGAACCAAGATTTGGTGTTTGTTGAGTACTTGGGTTTTCCTTTATTTGTGGACTATTTTTCGCTTATTTTTGATACGTACCAAATTAGTATCGTATCATTTGGTATCAAAGCTTGTGGTTGATTTTGTTCCAACAAAATCAATCTTGGGCTTGCTATAAAAATCAAAAAATAAAAAGAAAAAGAAGTATTGTTCTTGTTCTTGTTCTTATTTTTGTTCTTGTTCATGGCCGAGAAACTTGTAGTGTTCTTGTTGTAGTCTTGGCCGAAATTTACGGAGTCTAGGTATAGAATGTCTTTGTTGTTATTGTTGTTTCTTGATTCACTAACACTAAAGGTATCTAGATCTATATTTGAGCTTAAAAACTTGTTAAAGTTGTGTTGTGAACAAAGACCTAGATTGAAATTTGTGGAGGTTGGAGTGGGCGTTGAAGGTGTTGTTATTGTTGTTCCTGAAAAGTTGTTGTGTTCTTGTTGTTTTCATCACTTCTCTTATCTTGACCAACTTAAAGTAGCTAATAGATCTAGAAAAGGTAAAGACAAAGTTGGTGAAAGGACTAGCTCACATCACTCTTGACTTGACAACAACTTTTTCAACCACTTTCCTTGTTTCTAGGAGCCTTGTTTTGTGGAAACTAGTACAAGTCTAATCTCACCTTTTTGAGTTGAATTTGAAAAGAGTTACAAGACTTGTGTTTTTCCCTCCAAATACTAATTGTCTTCCATTCCAAAAGTATAAGGACTAAAAAATCCAAGAATGGTGATTAAAACTTGTGTGGACCCGTGATTAATTAAGGGGTGACACATCACCAATTACTGTTCACACGACAAATTTTAATCTCAAATTTGATCTTCTAGTTTCATTTTGTTGTTTCTTTTGTTGATTCCAATACTAACTTATAAGCTAGTAACCACTTACTAGATTGTGAGTTGGTTTGAAACCGTTCTTTGTGTTTACGTCCTTGTGTATTTTTTTTCTATTTTGGAGTCATTGTAAACATTGGAATTCACCTCTAATCACCTCACGGAGTACAAGCAAGCATACAACATTTATGAGATTAAGTGTGAGAAATCCGAGAACAAAGAAATAAAGAGAGTGTGAGGACCTTTCTTTTATAACTAACGCGTTTGTTGTTTTGTAGTGAAACTTCTTGGCTAAACTCAATTGATCCGGATGAGATTGAAGGCAAATATCAAGATAGAGAGGAAGCCAAGGTGCAAAATAAAGACGTCGGCGGAGACTTGAAATTCGATTTCTTCTTATTTTGTGGACTGTTTTGGAGCCATTTTCATTTGGATAGTGCCATGAATTTGAGGTCAAATTCCTCTCAAGATGGAGAGGATGATACAAGAACGATCATGAAGATGAAATTTTTTGAGTATTTTGAATGTAACCTCGGAGGTGTACGAGTTGAAGTGTTAAAAAGGGCTCCAAACCGCCCCTAAAACACTCCATGGGTGCCTATTTGCCTACTTGGTCATTAAAGGGCCTTTTTGTCATTTTATCTTTTTATTTGTAAAGTACTATAAATAGAACAATATAGGGTTTTAGTTCATTAGTTTTTGTTGGATATTGTTGAAAGAACACATCTCTTGAGAGAGAGGGTCTCTAGACATAAACTAGGACATGAACAAGTGTGGATTCACTTGTGATTGTGTATTGCTTGGAAACTTTGGTGCTTGAGCGGTGGAATCCTCTTGTGTCACGTAAGAGTGTGGTGTTGCTATTGTAAGTCTTAGGGGTCCTTAGATTTAATACATCTTTGGATTCTTAACCTTGTAATAGTGTATGTCTCACTTTCTATCTTTACATATCATGTACTAGTTGTGTAGTCTAGTGAACCGTTTGGCTCTTGTTGTTCTTATAATCACGTAACCGTTGGATTGTTGTTATTGTAGTGTTGTTCCTCTCGTTATTGTTATTTATCTCTTGTTGTTGTTAGTGTTTTTGGTGTCATTTACACCTTATTTCTTGATGTTGTTGGAACCGAGATTTGGTGTTTGTTGAGCTCTCGGGTTTTCCTTTATTTGTGGACTATTTTTGGCTTGTTTTTGATACGTACCAAATTAGTATCGTATCATATAGTATGTTTCCTCACAATAGTCTTCTACCGGAAAGAGGGGAAAAGGAAGCACAAGCAACACTGACAAAACAGGTGGAAAAGTGGTTACAAAAGGCCAAGAATTATGGATCAAGGTGTATTTTTTTCTGAAAGTGGATATACTTGTGTTAATATAAGTGTCTTATTAAATTGATACTTCTTATTATTTTGGCAAAAGATGGTCAAAAAATAACTAAGGCATACATATTACAGCGAGGATTGGCTAGCAGTAGAAGGATTAACACGGGCATGGTAAGTTCTGAACATGTCACTGGTGATATTGGTTATCAACCAACCAAGGGAATGAAGTGGAAAATTAGTCTTGCTATTACTCAAAGGCAAGTTCAAGTTCAAACTAGATCAAAAGCTGCTGAAATTAAGATAAGGGCACAACTGATGGAATCATCTCCATCAAAGATTACCAAGGCAAAGACTTCAACAAAGAAAAATGCAAAAGGCAAGGGAAAAAGTTCTGGTGATGGTGGTTGTTAGTATTTTTTTGGCTATTGTAAGTACTT
>NC_061112.1:55804579-55843039 GCF_002878395.1 Capsicum annuum
AAAAAAATTAAATTTATCAAAATGAACATCGAGAATCTATTAGTTCTTTATGTTTAATTTATGCCTAAGAATATTAATTCTCAATTAATCAAAAAATATATTTTAAAAATAATGTGATCTTATTGATACCACTACCTTCATTTAACTTTATCAATAATTTCAGCTTTCAATAATTAAAAGATTTTATTGATAATTTCAAAAGCTAGATAAAATTGCTCATAAAAAATCTCATTCAATTCATAAAAAGTAATTAGCAAATATTGAGAATCATACTTCGTTTATCATAAATAAATATAACCTTATACAATTAGTTAAGAGATTTACCGATTAGTTAATAACAGGGGAGTCTAAATAATTCAGTTGATTGTCATCCTGAACTGTCACCATATTTGTAAAGATTTGGTTTCCCACTTCATAATTTCCTTTCTATTCTCTATTTAAAAAAAACAGTTAAACAATTAAAAATTAAAGAAAAAAACTCAATAATGATTTCTCAAATTGTGACACACCACATACAAAATTTCATTTGACAAGTAAAGAAATAAAGTAGTTTTATCAATATCTTTATGTCAACTACATGCCATAATTTTATTGGATTAACAAATTAATTGAAATTACTAAAGTAGTCTTAAGAAAGAAATATAACTATAGCCGTCAAAATATACCATCTTACATAGACTAAAATAAAAAGTTATACCATGTATCCTTTTACCATCATACATACACCAACATCAATTTTCAATTCAGTGACACAAAAGGTAAATGAATATCATCACATTACATATCAAACTAATGCAAAAAAAACAGCTTTAACAACTTTTTACCTTTCAACTCCTTCTGTTGCTTGTTGGTTCTTCTTCAACAAATTCAAAATCACAACATTGGCCTAATGTGAAAATTCTGGATCACACCAATAAAAAAAGATGCAACGAGTTTGAAATAGGGACTTCAATTCATAGAAAATAAAGTTATAAAAATTACTTGATACAAAATATAAAAAACAAAGAATATAAAATTACATACGCCATAGTACTTACAACTGAGGAATCTACGTCCGGAATTGTCATCCGATCATGAAATTCTCATAATTGGAGAAGAACTACATGCACAAATAATTCTCCTATTTTAATTCATGGAGTAAGAAAATTATAATTAAAGTAGATAAAGTAGAAGCAATTGAAATAAAATTATTTTTAGAAATTTTGAAAGTGATGGAGGAGAAGTGATAATAAATAGGAAGAGAAGAGAGAGGGGGCCTTTGAAGTTTTTATAAAAATAAAGAAAAATATTTTTTTTTCATATTTGACCATTGCAAAATATTGATTTGGAAAAATTTTTACTCCATCATGTGTCACATTGAGTTTGAACCCACTTTTTGTACCAGGTGGACCAAAAAGGGGTATGTGACGTATTAAATTAGCAAGTTCGGGGGGGGGGGGGGGGGGGGGGGGAGGGGGGAAGGGTATCAAAGATGAACGATAGTTTAGGTATACATTAAATAAAACATTATAAGTTCAGAGGGTAATTAAAATTTTTCTATTAAATATAACATACATTGAGTCCGTGCTGACACGAATTTCAATATCTAGTACTATATATAAGGGTAATTTCGAGTCCAGAATCAAAGTATGCCCTACAACTAAGAAAAGAACAATTCTATGCCATATAAAAAAAAAGAAAAAGAAAATAGACTTTGTGCACTTATTAAGTGCACAATGCCTTTCTATTTCAATGGCAAATTCATTCACAGCGTTAGAGAAGGTCACACTTAGATTATAATAAAATGTTGAAAAAATATTTTTAAAAATAACTCATTTTTCTTTATTTGATAGAAAATAGTTTTTCTAATGGGTCAAGAAAAATCATTTTTCAATAAAATCTTGTGGCGCGAGTTATGCCCCAACCCCGACAACACTCACCTCACATTATCCCTTATCTCAAATTTCAAAAGCATACTTCACTGTCGCTTCTCTCCTTTTAGGTTTTCATCAAAAGCATATTTCACTGTCGTTTCTTTCCTTTTAGGGTTTTCATCTCTATTTCCTCACTGTGATTTGATTTTGCAAGAATCTCAAAGGTATACTTCATAATTTTATTTCTTCTATAATTTTTGGTAAAAAAAAAATTGTCACATTTTTCTTCTTTCGCTTGTTTGGATTTCTGATTTGAGTTTAACTTTTTTTGAAAGTTTAAATTTTGGTTTAATTTTCAATGCAAATTGGTAAGTTAATGTGAGGTAATTGAACGATTAGCAGTAGACTCAAGCTATATGAGTATCTTAGGACTTTCAAATTTATATGTTTTTTTTCTACAACAGATGGGTTTGACTAACCAAGATGAAGATAATGCAATAATCAGAGCTACAACCACATCTATTTTAGCTGTCAGAGTTACATTTATTGTTGCCTACGAACATCAAAGTAGCATTCCCAAAGAACCTTATATTAGGTTAGATAAGAATGAGTAAGAATGTATTTTATGAACTATGCAATGCATTTAGAAGAATAGTTTATTGTGTTCAACCAAAAATATGTCTGTTCAAGGACAAGACTTGATATTTTTAGGGGTTGTTGGTTTTAATGAACAATTATCATACTTTTATAGGTCAACCGACTATATTCATCGATGCTTCCACACTGTACATCAAGCAATTTTAAAGCTTTATCCTATCCTTGTAAAATCACCGAATGAAAGATATTGAACAATCATCGATATTATTCCTGATGTACCGTGACATACTAAAATTTTATATTTTAAGTCATTTCATAAAAAATACTATATATTATTAACTTAAGTTGTATGTAGGATTGTGTAGGAACGATACATGAGACACATGTGCTTGCATCTGTTCCTATTGAACAACAAAATAGATTTTGTGGTCAGAAAGGCACAACAACACAAAATGTATTAGCTACCATCAAATTTAATTTGAAGTTAACTTATGTGACTACTGGTTGGGTAGTATTTGCACATGATTCTCACATATTAAATTATGCATTGGAGAGACCATATGGTCTCCAAATTCCCCAAGGTATCTTATTCAATATAAAGTAGTTTATAGGAAGAAGTAGGTGAATAATGTATAGTAATTGATTTTATTTTGATTTTGTAGATAATATTAACTTGTAGATGCGGGATATGGACTTCATAAGGGGTTCCTTCTTATCATGGAATACACTATCATTTGCAAGAGTATAGTAATTGTCCTCCCAAAAATGAAAAAAGACTATTCAATCTTCGTCATGCATTATTGAGATCCTTAACTGAGTGTGCCTCTGCTATTCTCAAGAGACGATTTCGTCTGATTGACAATAAACTCTTTTGGGACTTTAAGACACAAGTGGATGTGGTACTAGCATTATGCATTTTACATAATCACATTGTTGATTTGAAGCCAAATGACATGATAATACAAGAAGTAGATGCTGAACCACTAATTCAACCTCAAAATATTCAAATTACTCTTAAGTTCTCAAGGAAGCCAAAGCTATCAAACACAAAAAGAAAGGCAGAAAGAAGCTAGACAATGATCATCAAAAAGAGATGAAATTGCTCATGCCATGTTTGTAAATTATGATAGGCGGAGAAATGGGGAATTTTAGTGTATTAAGAAACTTTGATAGCTAAATCGATAATGCTGCGTGTTTTTTCTTTTGATGTTTCCTTATTTTTTCTTTCTGTTGTAGCTACTGGGTAGATCCTTTATGAAAGAAATACTTCTATGGTTCATTATTATTTTTCTGTTAGCTTTGAGTATTCTTCTTTTTGCTTTTTTGTTTGGTATATGTAGAGTTCACAGGTTTCTGCTAATTTATATTTGTGTTTCATTGAGTATGGCTTGTTCAATGTAGTTTCTTGATTTGTAACAGTAAATCATGGGTAAAAAAAGAGAGAAGCGGTTTAGGTGGTCAAAATTAATGGGATATTTGATTTGGAGATTCTAGCTGATGAAGTGAAGCAAGGTAATAAATCGACTAATCAATTTAAGGCCAACTCATTGAATCGTGTTTTGAATGCCGTTAACGAATAACTAGGAATGATTTGTTCATCTAAGCATGTGGAGAATCATCTTAAAACAATAAGAAACACATGGATTACAGTGCAAACTCTACTAAATAAAAGTGATCTTGGATGGAATGACAACTTGAAGATGACACGGCCAGTCCCAAACTCTATGTTGTCAATATTTAGGTAAAATGGGCTTGTTAGCTTGTTTTTCTTCGGGGGTAGTGGTATGGACTACGTACATTTTACCCTCCCCAGATACCACTATGTGGGAATATACTGGGTTTGTTGTTGTTGTTGTTGTGCTTGTTAGCTTGTTTCCTTGAATTCTTATTTGTTTTATCCGGTATTGATTTCCTTTTTTGAAATTTTGGTTGGTAGTTCTATTTTTTTGACTTTGTTGAATAAAACTGTGTATATATGCCAATTTTTGGTGGTTATCATCGATACAACGAAATATAGAAAATGCTCTATGCATTAATAGAGCATAGAGAGGTAATGTTGGATCCAATGAGCTTCTGGATAATTATACTCAGGCGCGTGTGGCTGCTGCTGATAATGTTGGATCCAATCAGCTTCAGAAATTAGGAAGGGTTCGAGAAGTGATTTTGTTATTCTCTAAGTTGCTCGGACTCTTTAAAAATATTGCCGCACGTGTCAAATTCTTCAAAAATATATTATTTTTTGAGGATTCAACACACATCCATAGATATTTTTGAAGAATCTGAGCAACTTAGATTGTTCTGATGGGTAAGAGTACTATGATGAAGAGGACTATTAGAGTCCATGCTGAAAAAACTGAAAATGAAACCATCCTCAATCCCATCCCTCTCCTTGTTGAAAATGTTAGATTGAGGGTAATTCAAAGGAAGTGAGCGAGGGAGTCGCAAAGTACAAGGTTGGTGCACCTGCTCTTGTTGGTTTGGTTGCACCAGTTGATGTTGTTGTTCCTCCTGGCAACACTGGTTTGGATCCCTCCCAGACCTCGTTATTCCAGGTGCTCAACATCCCTAAATAAGATTAACAAGGGAACTGTTGAAATTATCATCCCTGTGGAGCTCATCAAGAAGGGTGGCAAAGTTGTTTTTTTTGAAGCTGCCCTGCTTGTCAAACTTGGAATTAGGCCCTTCTCATATGAAAAGTTCATGATACTTGTAGCTGGAGTTTGTGTTTAACTAATTGGGATATTCTTGCAGATTTTTTTATTTTTTTTTAAGGCTAATTGGGTTGTGGAGTTTTGGGATTTTGATTGATCTCAAATGGGTTTTGCTAGTTTAGTGATTTTCGTAGCTAAGTGGGAAATTCATGCAGATTTTTCTTTCATTTGCATCTTATAGTACCTTCCACAAAATGAGTAGCTCTTAAGCAAATTTTCTTCTACTGGATAATTGGGTTCTTCTAGCTGTTTATTTTTTATAAATTAAGGGATTGTTTGGTTGAAAAACAAGTTATCTCGGGATTACTAATCTCGAGATTAGCTATCTCAGGATTATTTATCCCACCCTCCAGGAGGAATAAGGAAAACATTACAATTTCAGGATAACTAATTCCAGGATGAGTTATCCCATCCATTTTGTCTCAATCAAACATAGATAAACTCCTCTTCTAAATTAATCCCGAGATTAGATTCTTATCCCTCCTACCAAATGATCCCAAAGTGTTTTACCAAGTAAATGGAACATTATTCACATAAGATGTATTAATTTTAGACCCAAGGAGTGCATAGTTTTGGATGTACATTATTAATCCAAAATGTAATGTCGATTAGTTGCAGGTTGATCATCCCTGCTTCTCTAAAGTTCTTATTTTCTTCCCTTTCTTCCCAAACACAACAAAATAAATTCAATATTGGATGCTTGGTCATGATGGGATGTTTATATTTGGTCTAGATTTTACGAGGAATCTTTTGAATATTACTAGAGATTTCTAGTATTTTAAAACCCCAAATTATTGAACATTGGAATGGAAGGGCGCCAAGTAGAGCTAAATGGATAGTGAGGATTCATATGCCGGTCCGAACTAGCTTGGGATTGAGTGGTCGTTGTAACTAAAAGAAGTATCTGGGAGATGGTTCCTAAAACTTTTTCTTTTATGAACTTCCAGCACCTTCAACCAAAGGAAATCTTCTGAACAGATTTCGGAGTTCATTTGTTCTTGGTTAAGAGTTGGGAACATGCCCCTCTATACTCATTCTTCCCATAACAGAACTAGGATTATTTGATACCAAAACAAGTTTGTTCAGCTTTGTTTAACTATCCAACCCTGTCATATTTCTCCATATGCAGATATGTATTACAACCAGAACTTCTGTTGGCTTGTTACCTCTGTTTATGATAATTAATCTATCTTCAGTTTAAGTATCCTTTTTATTTTCTTTTTTATGTTTTAAGTATCTGAACAATATTTAATTTTAGTTTATAAACTTATTATGGTATAAGTTGGTGGTATTTTGTTTAAAAAAATAATAAAGAAGTCACCAAGTGAGCAAAAAAGATTAAGTTGCAATTTCCTTGTCTGATGACATCTGTGTTAATTTCATTGCTTTCAGAATCAAACCAGCCAATGGGGATGAAATTTTAGATTAAGTTGCAATAAAACTGTCAATCTTGTTCTCTGCTGTTATCTCTTGAGCCATTTTGTAATTGTATGTAAATCTCTTTCTCAATTTTGTTGGATGGTGAATGCAATGCCTATCTGTTCTTCACCTTGTTCACCTTTTTAAGTTGTTGTGCTTGTTATCGTCTGTTTATATTAAATTATCCCATTAGAATCAAATAAACTTGATACCAATTTTTTTCTTTCTTTATATTGTAGGCACATTCCAATCATTAAGTTCATCAACAAAAAAATTAAAATATTTGACGAAATGTCTCTTGTGTGTGGAAATAATCGAGCTGGGGGGATTGTTCTACATCATTTGAAGATATAGATTTGGATTGTTGTTCTGAGAAAGATAATAATAATGACATTGAAGGACCATCCACAGAAAAGGATGTACAAGTCACTGAAACTTCTCAAGTCAAGGCAACTCACAAAAGAAAGCATTCTTTTAAGGTGCAAGATGTCATAGGCGATATATCAATAAAATTTGGAGAAATGACAACGACAATTGATAAGATGATTGATAGTTGCCTAGATGTGACAAAGTTGTACGAAGAAGTTATGGCAATGGAAGATTATACGGAAGAGTTCTTCGGTGATACTTTTGATTATTTGGTGCAAAGCGATACTTTAGCAACAACATTCATGACAAAAAATCAAAATCTCCGTAAGGTGTGGTTGGAACGATTCAAGCGATAACAATAGTTATATGGGTTGGAAGAACTTAGCTTCATAGGGTTTGGAAGCAATTGCTATTCACACACTTTTGTTTTTGACAATATATCGTGTATTTACTACCAAAGTTTTATCTTTTGTGGATTTGAGAGAGTATTGATTAGGAAGCTTGAATTATATAATTAGTAGTTGCTTAAATTTAGTGTCTTGTAATGTTTTGGTACTCTTTGCTTAAATTAGTTCCTACAGGTTGTTGAATTGCTAGAGACGGTGATATACTAGTTAACAGTTAGTATCTTTTCTAGAAAATATTTTTTCACTCACCAATCAAACACTAGAAAATATTTTTCTGAAAAATATTTTCTACTCACCAACCAAAAATCATAAAATATTTTTCAAAAAATATTTTCCATTCACCAATCAAACATGAAAAAAAAGTAGAAAACTAACTTAGTTTTCATGAAAACATTTTCCATTGAAATTTTTTTCCATCATAGCAAACACACCCTTAGGGGTTGTTTGGTTTGAAAGCAAGTTATACCGAGATTAATTATGTTGAGATAAGTTATGATGAGATAAGTTATACTGGATTAGTTATGCTGAGATTATTTTTTATTGAGTGTTTGGTTTGTTATATTGAAAGTAATATGCATGGTATAATTTCTAGGAATAAATTGATTAATTACAAAAATACCCTTCATCTTATTTAACTATATATATATATATATTTCTTTTTAAGCTTTAAATATTCATTCTTAAATTTTTTTATTATTTTTAGAGAAATTAAAATATATAAATAAACATAATTTAAATATTTTACAACCATTTTGAACGGTAAACTGTTCAAAATTTATTTATTTATGAATATATTATACGTTAATTAAACATAATTTATGTGTATGTGAGAATATATTACGTTATATATTATGTTATATATAATTAAACATAATTAACATAATTTAACATAATATATTATAATTAAATATATTAACATAATATATATATATATATATATATATATATAAGAGTAAATACATAATTACACCATTGATTTTGTCCGATATTTGCAAAAAGACACCTAAACTTTTACTTCAACCTATTACCCCACGATTCTTCTTTATTTCGTTGCAAACACACTATTTTGACCCTCTGCGTGTATATACACTCCACAGGCGCGTGAAAGGGCTCGAACTTAACTTTTTTGACCAATTAAAAGCTGTCACGTGTAAAATAATTGATATATAATTTATATTCTTTTAAAAAAAAATATTTTTTTTTTTTAAATTACTACCCCCTCTCCCCCCCCCCCCACCCACCCACCTACCCACCCACTCTTTCTTCTTCAACTCAATTCACCATTAAAACTTCCATTGAAGTTTTTTTTTTTTTAAATCATTCATTAAAACTTCATTTTACAATTAAATCATATCATTTAACTACCCACCATTTCTTCTTCAACACAATGTCTTCTTCAACACCATTAAAGTTTTTCAACACAATGTCACCATTAAAGCTCATCCATTGAAGCTTTGTTTTTTAAAAAAAAAAATCATATCATTGAAGCTCCATTTTCAGTTAAATCATATCATTAACTATCTTTAAAACTCAATTCAATCATAAAACTTTCAATTCAATCATAAAATTATTTTTTAAAGTGATTTGAACCAAAAAAAAAAATAGACGGAAATGCATGCTGATAGAGTGGGGGTTTAGGGGAGATGTTGATGGGGTGGGGGTGTTGGACGGGAGGTGGGGGTGGAGGGGAGTTGAGGGGGGAGTTGCTGGATGAGGCGGGGGTGGGGGCAGAGGGGGTGGGGGCAAAGGGGCTGGGGTAGGGTGTTAAATTAAATAAAAAGTAAAATTTTATTAAAAAATATATAAATTAAACATATTTTCTATTAAATATTATTAATTTTAATACTTAGATGATTTAGAATAATTAATTAGGTGTGATATAGTAAAATTATGATTGAAACAGCTGAAACAGATATGTCATAAATGTATATTTTATCTTTTTTTTATTAAATATTATTAATTTTTAAATAATTAAATGACATATAATAATTATTTAGGAATAATTCAGTAAAATCAAGGAAGAAGCAGGCACGTCGACGAAGAGGAGCCTGTTTCTTCACGTTTCTAAATAGTAGTAATATATATATATATATATAAGCCTCCATTGTTATTTATCCTTTTTGTCAATTTTTGAACATTTTTCTCTTATATTAACCTCAAAATATTTTGCCACATCAATTACTTTATAATAATCTACATTCATTGCTCAATTAAAAAGAAAATGCATTTAAGAATATTAAAAGGTTATTAGTTTAAAAACCTTTCCTTATCCGACTAATTCAATCCGATTAAACTTAATTCTATAGATGCAAAAAGAAAAAAAAGATAAAAAAAATAAAAATCTATTCTTTTTATTGAAAACATGTTAAATCTCAACTTTATATTGTACTATAAAAGTTCACAAAAATCTTAAGGTCACACACAACAAAAGAAACATACTTGATATTAATTAATATTATTAATAATTAACAATTTATATATAAATAAATCAAAATCATTAGCCAAGGTAATGTGGTACCTCTCTATGTCTCTATTCTTATTTATTTTTTTCTCTTTTTTTTGGGCCTTATATCTCATTTTCTTAATAAAAAATTAATTAAATATGTTCATGGAAAAAAGCCTAATTTAATACAAGCATAAACCTTATTTCAATTAAATGCTTAGTATATAGTATTAGTTATAGCAGTTTTATCCTCAATATCTCTTTCTATATGTTATAATAATAACAATCTCTCTCTATATAATTATATATAGATATCTTTAAATGCCTGCTTAATTAGAAACTAGATGTTCACTGGCCATGCTAGCATGGACCCAATTTATATTATCTTTTTATCTCAATTTATGTAATATAAATAAAATTTTGATAATTAATTATATTTTTAATATACTTTTAGATAATGTAATTTGTTAATTATTACAATTTGTAATACTTTTTGGGCATTGTAATTTATTATTTTAAGATTGTTAGCTATTGTAATCTATAATACTCTACTTGTCAACATTTTTGTGGCATTAATAGTCAATTATATTTTAAAAATAGTTTAAGTTTTTAATTATTGTGATTTATAATACTTTTTCTTCTGTTCTAATTTAAGTGGCACTGAGATATTTCGAAAGTCAATCATATACCACGATTGAAGTTGCGAAGCAGACATGTCTGAAATGACTCATAATAATTAATTAGAAGTGATATAGCAAAATTGCTACAAAAAATACTTGTGAAAAAATTTATATGAGTCAACAAGAGGTAATTTGTGTCTATTTCCCCCTTTTTATTTTATATTATCAAATTTTTAATACTTAGATGAGTTATAATAATTAATTAGGTGTGATATAATAAACTTACGATTGAAGCAGTTGAAGCAGACATGTTATAAATGTCTAATTTACTTTTTCTATTAAACATGATTAATTTTCTAATACGTAAGATCCAACCAAATATCACGATGTGGTGAATCAGACATGTATTAAATAAGTCATAATAACTAATTAGAAGTGGTATAATAAAATTGCTATAAAAAATATTTGTGAATTTTTTTTAAGTGGGTCTCATATAAGATGTCAAGTAATTTAAACCATCAAGAGTTAATTTATCATTTTATTTCTTTTTTATTTTTTATTAAATATTATTAATTTTTTAATACCTAGATGACTTATAGTAATTAATTAGAGGTGATAAAGTAAAATTACGATTCAAACAGTTGAAGCAAATATGTAATATCATAATTATCTATTTTACCTTTTTTATTAAATATTATTAATTTTTAAATACGTAAATAACATATAATAACTATTTAAGGGTAATACAATAAAATCACGAAAGAAGCATGCACGTCGACGAAGAGGTGTCTGCTTGTTCGCGTTTCTAAATAATAGTAATACAATTATAAGTTGAGAAAAAGAAAAGCGTTACTAGCTAACAGGGAGTGCAGACGTGCAACGACCATTCCAACCCATAAATTCTCTATCTATTTTTATCTTAAATATAAGAAGAAATATTTCAATTCTAATTACTCCCATCTTTCTATTCTCCATTTCGGTAAGCCTAATAGTCTCTGTTGGCGTCCTCCATTATATAAAGCACTTGGTGATTCCAATAAGTATTGTTAGGGGAACTAACTTGGGCTTAGATGATGTTCAAGGAACTCAATTTTTTTTTGGACTCCCTAGCCGCTACCAGTTTTACCACAACCTTTGCTCTTCGGGTAAGCATTTTGTGTGCATTGCGTAAACCTTCCACTATGTAATAACCTGCAAACCACGCAGGAGAAGTAGATCGCATTAGACAAGTCCTATGTGACAGATCCGATTCGGAAGGTATTGAGGTGGATCGAACTCAGATCATCTATGTGGATAACCACTGTCACGCCAATTTAGAACCGATCGAAACAGTATACAACATATGGTGGCGTTATGAAAAGATTGTTGTTTGTTTCGTTTTTGAGTCGCCACCTGACTTTTAAGGAAAATTAGGAAAACCATTTTCATAATGTGAAAGCTCTGTTTTTAATATGTGAAAATCAGTGAGATTCTAAGTAAGAGTTTTGGTTACTCGAGGGAAAGATATTAGGCACCCCTAAGAGCCTATTCGAAGATAGTCCTTAAACTTAGTTTTAGAAAAATATTTAGAAAATATCTGCGTAATTATTTGCTAAGAATTGTGAAAAGAAAATCTTTATTTATTTTTCAAGGAAAACTTAAGGTATAAAAATGTAACGCTACCATATACAAGAAAATAATATAGTTATTGTAAAGTGTATATGCGTTTTTATATACAGAAAAGGGAAAGTAACATGATTTATTGTAATAATAACATATATTAGAAAGTATAGAGTCTCATAATTCTATAATAAAAGGAAAAAAAAATGTTTAAGGATATATGGAGTTGAGTATATAACTAAAATCATTATAGAGTAGGCAATAATAATAATAATAATAATAATAATAATAATAATAATAATAATAGTAATAATAATATACTAATACTAATACTAATACTAATACTAATAATAATAATAATAATAATAATAATAATAATAATAATAATATAGCGTATAAGACATATATATCATGTATTTTTAAAGACTTTTGTAATTTGAAAACATGGAATAGAGTTGATAAATAAATATAGTTTGTAGTGCAGGTTAGTTATATTGAGTTAAATAGAAAAATCAAATTTGATCAATGAGCTACTTGCAAACCTAAGCGGTTAACTAATTGAAAACCTATTTATATTGATTTATTTGAAAAATCCTAATTAGATTGGTAAAAGTTGTTAATTTATATTTTGTAAAATAAGGACTAACTAACATTTTATTTCAATTCCAGAAAATGTATTTCCATTTCAGATTATACTTATGAAAAAGGCAAATTTTGCGATTTTTTTAAAAAGTTGATTGTAGGTTAAAGTTGTAAAATTCAGTGGTAAATCATGTGCCATTATTACATCTATGAGTATCGAATGAACACGAAATTGGCCGCATAAAATCAATTTTAGATTATTTCAAGTTTGAATGAAACTAAACAAAGTAAAGTAAGCTATCGATTTCGATCAATGCCTCATAAAAGTACATGATCAAAATAACATAAAGTTAATGAAACAAATGCGAATAAGAAAGTCATGAGAAAGGTAAAGGACTGGATACTATTAAATTCCTATGGAAGCAAATCGCCTCCTAGCGATTTAGACCCTGAGTTATATAAGACGAGTTTTCATCGAAAGTCCAAATCCCAAGTTTACATGTAAAAAAATTATAAGGATTAGAAACCAAACTTGAGTGAGGTAAATGAGTAATGAAAATAATGTACAACCGGTGACGAAATAGATTATGTGATACAAAAATAAATAAACTTAATCATGAACTTAGTAAATTGTCGCCCAAATGAAACAAACATATGCATATTTTAGCATACAGAGCCTTGATAAAGGTACATGCCAACAATGCCACCATATCTCAAACTATTTAACGAAGTTGTTATCTTAATCCAAGGAAAATCAAGAGCAATTCAAGCTTAAATCTTTTCAAAGAATAGGAACGTTACAATATAAAATAATCAAACCAAATCTCCATGCATGTTTACGAGAAGACAAATTTAGAAAAATGCATTGGTGGGGACTTTAGCTTAGGAATACATCATCCGACATTTATAGAATAGAGAGAGATACATTTCTTCCAAATATGTCGCCTATAACCACACGCTCCTGAACATTAAACAACACTCAAAACGTACGCATAGATGTGAGAATGACAGACAATTTTGACATCGACCCTCGATTTAATATAATAAAGTTGCGGAAGCTCAACAAACTTGATACAAAGTTCATAATTAAGGCCAACCTTATTAAACTAACTCAAAACCTTATTAAGCCGTTCATATCGACACAATAAAAAATAAGACAACATTATTTTGAACTCAATTTGCAAAAAGACAGCCAACCTATACTACTTACATGTTCACAAAAATCAGATCGAGCAACAGAAGAATATAAGAGGAATGACTTTCTTCGTGTCTCGTATACTTTGAACATTCACATAAATGCCAATCATGACAAAACGAGCAGCAAATACATTAGTATAGGATGATTTACAAATATTCTTGAAACTAAACTAACTCACATACTTGCCCAAATACACCGAACAAAAGAGAAACCAAAGGCCTGATTTCCCATGTTTCGCATATTTAAGCATGACATGACAATATGTTAAAAAGGACGAAGGCCGAGGCAAAATTGCTTTCTTAGGCTCAATTTTTAGAAAAAAGTAGTAGTTATAAACACACATATACACATGTTTAACAAGCCCATATGTTCGGATGAGAGACAACTTTTCAAATAAAAATTTGGTTTCATTTGTAGAGTTGAAGGAAAACAACAACGATACAAGTTTAGAATTGAGATAAAATTACATATTCATGGAACCGAATGGATGAACGAGAAGGAGATGAGAAGTGAGATAAAGGGAAGATTTTACCTTTTGTTGGGCAGCAAACCGAAGCACCGAAGCCAAGGATTCTCCGCCCACCGAACTAGAACAAGTGAACAACGAAAAGTTTGAAAGTGAGCCGATTTCACTGATGAATGTTTCGAGCTGATTTCTTAACGTTTTCCCCCTATTTTTGAAAATCCAAAAAGCCTCCTCACTAAAGTATGAAATTATCCGTATTTATAGGCAAATTCAGACTTCAAAGTTCGAATTTGAAAAGCAAAATTCGTAGAAATCAACGGGTGGAGAGATGATGAATTTGAATTTCAAAATAATTGAAAGAGACGTCTCCTTTTCTCAAATTCGTTCAATTCCCAGGCCATTAATGATACAAGAATAACATGGAAAGGCACAAAACATGCACCAAAACAGTCCACAAGTTCTAGGAACCGAGGAACCCTTTGATGACCACTCTCGGATTCAACAAATAAGAGCAAGAATGAAGAGATTACAAGGTGTTTAACACACCAAGGCAGCCAACAACTCAAACTAAGTTAACAAGATAAGATGATGAACAAGATAACAACAACAATGTGAAACAACAACAACCAAACGGCTTAGGATTGCAAGACACAAACGGTTACAAAATTACAATGAACAAAAAGATAGATAGTTAGACAAGTGAAGGTATAAGCTTAAAAACCCAAGAAATTGGTGGACTCTTGGACCCTTAACACTACACACAACAAACACCTAACTCCTACGTTGACACAAGAGGGATTTTACCTCCTCTAAACACCAACGTATCAAGCCATCGTTGCAACACAAGTGATATCCATACTTGTTGCCCTCATTTCGGTTTGGCGGCTATTCCAAGCCCTACAACTAAAGAGAGAACTTACAATGTCTCAAAATATCATCATTCAACAACTAGAGAAATAAGCCCTAAGAGGTTCTACTTATAGTAATTTACAAAAAAAGACAAAAGGACTACACTACCCTTAATAAAAGGGTGGCCATGGAGTGCACTTTGGGCAAAGTGAAGTGACCAAAATACCCTGAATGAAGATGACCCAAAATCGTGAGCCATTAAGTGTCCAAAACCGTGAAGCCTCAAGCCTTCAATGCTCCAAGCAATATTCTACTTACAGCCTTGATAAATAGTATGCTCTATGGTAGGATCAAATGGGTCTTCCTTGCATATTCTCATGCCCTCGGGGTGACCACGTCTTAAGCCTTTAGGTGATGGCCTCCAATCATGTCTTCAAAAATTAGGGTGGCTATTTGACTTGTATCATCCCCTCCCCTTCTTGAAAAGGATTCAACCTCGAATTTAAACCTTGCAAGAATAAAGAGAAGACAAATAAGCACCACATCCTCATGACATGAGGGTTAGAGATAGTACAATAAAAAACATCAACATCCCAAAGAGGTACACTCTTGAGATATAACCATACATCCTTTGTTTTAATCACAAGGGACTTAGCAAAAAATATACAAAGGAGTTGGCTAAAGGAATCACCATCAAGGGGTGATGTCCTAATTGAAAGTAAAGTCCACCCAACACATATAGCAATATCACTCAAACAAGTGGACCAACCAATAACTATCCGTCCTTCAAACCCTAAGAAGTTATCGGGGTTAAATAGAAGACGTAACCAAGGAATTAGGCCTCGGCCACTCTCACTCTCCCCTAGGGTGCTATCCTCAAAGTTAAGCATACCCTCTTCATCACCATTAAAAATATCATGAACAAAAAGAGGGTTGAGAGAGGTGTTCCACAAGTCAACTTTAAACAAAGGATTCTCATGCACTTACTACTAGTTTCAAAATCTCCACTAGGAGTATGCCCAACATAAGAAACACATAAAGAAGAAATAGATGAAATTTCTAAGCACATATCACCTTCTCTTTCAGAAGGGTAGTCCTCACATATATACAAACCATCACGGGCAGCCCAAGGACCGCAATCAAAATCGTCTTCACAAGGACAATCATGACTCGGGTTTTTTAAACATTCAATCAAATTAAGATCATCTTCACTTGGTTGATCATTTTGCTCACCCTCACTAGTTGTTGGCAACTCATATACCAATGTAGACTCACCTTAGTTTTCACAAGGGTTAACTAGTGTGTGAATACTCTCATCACTTGGTAATGGAACCATAGTCAAGTTATAAGTGCTAGCACTAGATGGACATAAATCATTCTCACGAGGAGAATCAATTTTGTTATCTAAAAGATCACCTAGTGCTTGCATACCTGCAACAAGAGTTTGGTCCTCATGCGACCTAACAATATTAAGTTATCACAAAGAGAAGACTCAAGCACCTCCACCCTAGGCAAAGCCGCATCTACACCCACTTGGCTCCTACTAGCCATAACACAATATTCTAAGTTCATAGGAGTGTAGGGAATAACGTTTTTACCTCGTAGCTCACATAAGCTACGATCTTACTCTTGACGTATGCTCCGGTAGACCATTTTCTCCCTTTGACTATGTGAGAACCGAGTTGAGTTGAGCTTCGAGAATGAATCCTTAATTTAGCTAGGGATGATTGACATTCCGCTAGCTTGCTCCAGTTTGCTGCTTAGAGGGTAGTTATATGTTGTAATGCGTCATCCTGCAAAACAAGTAAAAAGGGGTGACAAAGTACTTGTTGCGGTTCAAATTGTAAATAAAAATAGTAATGTAAAGAGTAGAGTATAGATATTCAAACAAATATTGGCGTCTTCGTTATGATGAGTAAATGTTTTATAGGTATTGATTGGTGATGTGTATTTCACTTTAGAGGTTTCTGAACGACAGGGTGATTGCTGAAATTGTATAGTGCTCCATTTGGCAAGATAGTTTGCTGGGAAAGTAAAAGTTATGTTACATGTCCTATTGTTGGGTGCGAGCTTGCGTTGTCCTATTGTTTTAGGTGAACGTGCCTTATCCTATTGTTCGGGGTAGACTTGCCCTGTACTATTGTTCGGGGTGGACTTGCCCTGTCCTATTATTTGAGGCGGACATCCCCTGTCCTATTGTTCAGGGCGGACTTGCCTGTCTTATTTTTCAAGGCAGACTTCCCTGTATTTATTATGTTGGAGTTTTGTAAAAAATTGGTTAGTATTTGATGGCAGAATATTCCTTTAATGTGACTTGCAAAGAGTCAAGAAATTTCTTTTAGAGCTAGAAAATATTTGCGAATGAATTAAAAAAACCTGGCCTCCTGGCTTGTGATAGCGATAAGATGTTAGTTTTCTGATGGAATGTTATAAGATACTTGATACGTGCTTACTTGAGAACTATTACGACCTGCAAGATTCGAGAAGATTCTTTAGACTCTTGGAATAATTATGGATAAATTAATGATACCTGGGTTCTTGTCTCGTGATAGTGAGGCAACACTTGGGCTTCCAAGATGTTTGAACTTTTGGGGAGAGAGTGTTTAAGTAAGTTTCTTAGTTTGGAGAGGGGGTGTTAATTTTGTGTTGATCGAGAACTCGAACTAGCAGTTATCTCATCCTTCAACCTTTCGACAAATTAAGATCTTTTTGTCAATTCAGGATTTAGAGTAGTGACGCTTTCTAAGTCTATATGATGTGCTCATACTGGTATATCTTCTGGTGGGGACTTTTTGTATCTTGATCTTCGTTCTTGAACTTCTGTCAAAGCTATGCGATCGATCTAGCTTGAGATGATAAATGAAATTTTTGAAAAAGATATAAAGAATATTCTGTTGATATAACCGATCCTGACTCAGGCTGCCTACGTGTCCTAGAATAGAAATCAAATCAAAGCATAATTTCGCGCGAGAAAAATCAAGAAAATTTGGCCACAAGGGTGGGCGGATGGAGAATGGTAATATTGACATTGATGAGCTTACCTTCAAAGGCTTATTTTATCATTTTCGAGTTGTGTCTCTTATGCAAAAGTCTTCAACATCGTATCGCTTCTTCCTTGTGCTAACACTTAGCATCAAAGCATTCCTTAATTCGGTTGATGCTTTTATAAGTTGCTGGATACGATCAAGCATTGAGATTTGCATTTTAATGTTGGTTCCTCCGTGTCATGGTTTTGAGTAGTAGAGCAGTGAGCGCGCTAAGATATCTTCATATGTAGTCTCGATGACTCGCGTTTTGATGGAAGCAAAAGGCTTGGGTACATGCATGAGTTTTCTCTGCGTAAAATCTGAATATTTCTTGGGCGCCTCCTCAACAGTCTCCCTATCTTGTGGGCATCTTCGTATATGAACTTTTTTTGGGTCCACTACAGCCGTATCATTAAACAATTTAGACATTATTTCACGATTGATGTATTAGTCATAATCCAAACTTGAATTCTTTTGGGCATATATATTTTTGGAAATGCCTCTTTGGGATTGTGGGTATAGATTATCATTCCTTGTTCGTGGACTTTCTTTTTGGCTCTTTCATAAGTATGTGCCACTTGAAGAGAAAATCCTCATGTTAAGTGGCAGAAGTGCCTTCTGTAATAACCCTTGGTGCATTTCTTTTGATATTGTAAAGAAATTGTTCCCCGTTGATGCCTTGCAGCTTTAGTGATGACTTGCGCTATTTGGTACGAATCAACCTTTACTGTAAAACTTTCGAGTTGAACGTCCCAGCCTTGACGTGAATGTGGACATTTTCTTCATTGATTTTTGGAGCACGCTCCAAAATTTTCCTTAGTCTCCCTAGGAGACTTTCTCAATGATTCTCCATTGCATATATCGAGATAGCCTTGATGGAACGTGTCGGGTTTTCTAGATACCGTTGCGTTCAAATTTTTCTTATCGTTAGGGGAAGATAAAATTCTGTATTATAAAAGGACCGATCCTTACGTAGGCTTTCTATGTATCCCGCTGAGGTAAATGAGGTCACACATAGTTCCAATTACAAAAGTGAAAATAATTCTACTTAAGTACGATCGAACTCGATGAGGATTGCCTACGTATCCCATCATGAGAAATCAGGTCAGAACGTAGTTCTGTTACATGATAATCAGAGAAGAGTCCTATGCCTTTAATTGTAGGACTCTATTAACTGATTCGGATTTTATCAACTTGGAATTCATCTATATCATATTCCCGTTGAATTTAACACTTCTCTATAGAGTGTCTCATTAGAAGGCCTTACCGGCTCAACATGAAGGATGGTGTCTCTTATGTCACATTAACTCCTCTATTTCCATGATTGGGATCATTATTCACATTTGGTTGCACTATGACACATTAGATTACCCCGGTCTTGATCAAGCACTCAATTCTATGCCTTAATTGATTACAATCTCAGTGTCGAGCCCTTGAACTCAAGAGTGGAAAGTACATTGCTTTCCTTCATCGAACCATTTAGGTAATGGGTTAGGAATCTTCCCAGATCTGGTTACAACAAATTTACAACTCTCAGTCTCTCAAACAAAAGTGTCAATGGTTCAACAAACTGAGTACGACTTTAATTGCGCTTACCTTTTAGATTTTGTCTTAGTGCAAAAGGTGTCTGATTTTGACAAGCTGACACTTGGATTGGTCCACATGGTCATGGTGGACTTTGGTACGTGAGAGCTCAGGGTTGAAGGTGATTTTGTTTGATATCATAGGCATGATATAGTTTGTGACTTGATATTTGCATCAATTCGTTATCAGGATTTTGAAGTAATTGGGATGATTCAGGTATTGAAGGGTGCGGTATCACAACAAATACTTTTTCTTCATTCTCCACCTTCTTTCCTTTGATGAACTCCAACTGAGTAGATTTTCTCGAGCTATTTGTCGACTTAATCTTTCCATACTTAATCGCCTCTTCTATAAAATTCCCCATTTTGATACAATCGACAAATTTTGCCCAATATGGACATTATCCTTTTGAAATAGACCCTCTTTTGACTTCGGATAAAATACTTCGTTAATTCACTTTCTTCCATTGGTGGCTGGACTTTTCCTGCTTCAAACCTCTATCGTCGAGCATATTCCTGGAATGATTCAGAGGGCTTCTTCCATATACTAATGAGGGAAAGTCAATTAGGTGTGACTTTCATGTTAAACTTGAAACAATTCATAAAGTCTTCAGCCATGTTGCTCGATTTACGCCAATGATGAGGGTCTTGTTTGGTGTACCAAGCGAGAGCCTCACCAAACAGACTTCTAATAAACAACTTCATTATGAGCTTCTCATTTTTGCCAACCCCTACCAATTTATCACAATATGCTCTTAAATGAGTATGAGGATCGCCGGTTCCATCAAACAAGTCGAACTTAGGAGACTTGAACCTGACTGGAAAATCAACATCTGGATGGATACATAAATCTTCATAGTCCAAACGCTCGCTGGCTTGAGTTTTTTGGTGGTTTTTCATCGTCTACTTTAGATTGCGAAGCTCATTACGATTATGTTGTCTCCCTCTTTTGTCCTTGTATTTATCAAAAATCTACTTTTAGCAGGTACGATGAAAGCAGGTGTCTCAGTCACAAATATTGAAGAAATATATGGTTCTCGAAAGGTAATGTGATTTGTTTATTAAATATCACGAGTAGATATGACAACATTAGTATGTGAGGTGCAATGGGGAAATTTATGGGAGTTGATGGGTGTGAACGGGGATGATGGATTTGTTAAGACAATAGTTGTTGTGGGAGGTTGTACTGACTGATAGTGTTCAGGTATTGGAGTTTCTAGTGATGAAAAAAGAGGAGGGCGCGATAGAGTAGTCATGGATAGATGTGTGGGGTACCTTTCTTGGTGTAGTTCTGCTCTTAACGTCTCGAGTTGTTTCTCCAAGAGAAGAATACGTTCATCCTTATATGCATCATCTTTTCTTTTGAAAGTCCCTGATACGTTTGCTAGTATTGGAACACTTCTAGTCAGGTCAACGACACCAGTGTTCATTTTTAGGATATAACTTAAGTTGGCTAGTTCTATCGCTCAACATAATCAAACTCTGTCAGGGGATAATGCAAACATAAATAAAATTTAAAGAGTTCATTTATATCGATGGACAAGCACATTTAAACAATGTCAAGTGAACGCGTCCTATATTTGGAGCCTCTTTTTGCCAGAGGTAGGCCTTCATCCAAATGAACTGATATAGATGAATCTAGATTTTAACATATTTTAGATTCAGAACAATTTTAAGTTTTCTTGAAGAGGGAATATATCCAATAAGGACGGTTAAGAGAGACCTTGATGATGGTGATAAAGATGTACAGTCGGTATGAATTGATAAAAGTGAGCTAAAATGATGCCTTTAAAAAGTAAGTATCTCAAGCCTCGTTATTGATAAGGATCTTGTGATAGAGATATCGAACGCAAGAGGAGTATTGGCGATGACTCATGCTCATTGGCTGGAAAGAGTTAAAAGTAGGTGGAGATGAATAATATTACACATTCATTGTCTTAAAGAAGAGTGTCAAATAAATGCAGAGTTTTGAATAATATTCTACGTCTGTTGACTAGAAAGAAGGAATTAAATGTTAGAACAATGCCTGACGACATTCCATTCCCGTTTGGATAAAAAAGAAGTTAGACTTAGGTGAAGTTTTTTAGTGATATTGCCTACCTGTCGAATTGAAGAGAAAGTCGAACGAAAGCAAAGCTTTTTTTTAACACTCAGCTTTCATAGACTTTGAGAAAGATATTGGTGAAGCAATGTTTTAAAAATCTTTGTATTCGAGAAAGGAGTGTCAAATGTTGGCGAGTTTGGGTAATACTCTATATCTATTGACTTGAAAATGATGTCGGATGAAGGAAGAGTAAAAGAAGGTCAGTCCGATTGTTCTGAATCCATTAATGTTCAATTTCTGGACTATCTGAATCAGTTCTAACACAAAGTGCGTCATAAAGGTTTCATAACCTTCGGACGAAAGGGTGGCTTCCTAATTGCGAAGACGATACCTTGGACCATCCCGCATATGGTTTATACAGCATGAACTATTGTTAGAATAAGATTTTTCCTAGATATTTCAGAGTGGGACTGAATTATTGCGAGAAGATACACTAACCCAAATGCATCAGCTCTGAAACTAGGGAAATCAAAGAAGGTTTAGGGGAGTGTGAGACACCCCCCGCGTGAACCACAGTGTGTGAAGTGTTATGGCCAAGAACTCGATAGAAAAATGCAAAAGAGAAAGCAGTAACAGGTAGCGTTTTCAAACAAATAAGGAACGCAAGTTTGAATTTGGCTTGCGTCCTTTCAAACAAAGCAGAATATAAACGTAAATAAAGCAAGTAAAGAAAATTCAAATAATAGTCATAAACTAATTCTGCTAAGGTCAAAATCTAAGTCTATTCCCCAGTAGAGTCGCCACGCTATCGCGTCCAATTTTGAATCGGTCAAAACAACATACAACATGTGGTGGCATTTTGAAAAGATTGTTGTTTGTTTTGTTTTTGAGTCACCACCTGACTTTTAAGGAAAAATTAGGAAAACCATTTTAATAATGTGAAAGCTATGTTTTTAATCTACGAAAATCAGTGAGATTCTAAGTAAGGATTTTAGTTACTCGAAGGGAAGGTATTAAACACACCTCAGAGCCTATCCGAAGACTGTCCTTAATCTTAGTTTTAGAAAAATATTTGAAAAATATTTGTGTAATTATTTGCTAAGAATTGTGATAAGAAAATCTTTATTTATTTTCAAGGAAAACTTAAGGTATAAAAATGTAACGCTACCATATTCAAGGAAATAATATTGTTATTGTAAAGTGTATATGCATTTTTAAATACAGAAAAAGGAAAGTAACATGATTTATTGTAATAATAACATATATTAGAAAGTATAGAGTTTCATAATTCTATAACAAAAGGAAAAAAATGTTTAAGGGTATATGGAGTTGAATATATAACGAAAATCATTATAGAGTAGCCAAAAATATTTCTTAATGTGTCCGAGAATTTGTTTGCAAAAATTTATATATTCGAGGGTATGTGAAGAAGATGTGAAAATTTGCCATTTTTATTTATGAAATTCTCATGGATGGAAACTAAGAGAAAAATAAGATACAATATATTACATATCATAGAATTGACATAATAACGACAAGTAATCAGAATAATCATAATGTAGTAGTAGTAATAATAATAATTATAACAGTACAATGTACCTTGTATACACGATAGCCTATAACATATATATACCATGTATTTTAAAAGACGTTTGTAATCTGAAAAAGTGGAATAGAGTTGATAAATAAATATGGTTTGTAGTAAGCAGGTACCTTATATTGAGTTGAATAGAAAACCGAATTTGATCAATGAGCTACTTGCAAACCTAAACAATTAACTAATTGAAACCTATTTATTGTGATTTATTTGAAAAATCCTAATTAGAGTGGTAAAAGTCGTTAATTTATATTTTGTAAAACAAGGACTTTAACTAACATTTTATTTCAATTCCAGAAAGTGTATTTCCATTTCAGATATTACTTATAAAAAAGGGCAAGGTTTGCCATTTTTTTTTAAGGGAAAAGGATAAAAATAATGCCTAAAATAAACTAATTCTACAAAATTAGCACCCAAATTTATAATACCGGTAAATAGTCACTCTCTACTCGTGTAATAAACCCGATAAATAGCCTCTCTGTCACTCATGTATGATTAGCTACATATAACGGAAAAATATTAAAAAATTCAAAAAATAACTTTACCTTCTTTCATTTTCATTTACAAATTCTTTTCCCTTCAAACACCTAATTCTCCGTTCATTACCTTTTCTGATACTCATCTTTATCTTTTACATTCCACAACCTTCTCTATAAATCTCTAAAAATTTGCTCAAAATTGATACAAAAAAATGGCTACAACTTCTGTTTTAGTACCAATAATGATCAAATATGGAGGTGAATGGATATCTGAGGTTGAATTTCAGAATTTCATCATCAATGGAGTTTTGTTTGATTTTGCCTTTACTTAAGATGTATTTGTTGCTGAATTGTATAAATAGTTAAATATAAATTCAACTAAAGTTTTATTAGATATCAAATACATTGTCACAGTCGGATCTATGCCTATATACAATGATATGAGTGTCAAATTATATATGCAGATGAAGAAAAAAGTCTCGATATCAATGAGTATCCATTGTGTATAACACTCGTCCCTGTCGAATTTACAGCTGGTGAATTGTTAGATCCTATACGGATTATCAAAGCAAATCCCTTTTCTGCATCAAAGATGATTTCTCTGAGGAACACTTGGAAGATGAGCCAAATCCTATCATAATGGATCCTCTTTATAGGGATGTTGAAGAAGGAAAACCGTATTGGGAGAAAAATACAATAACTAGCTTTATGAAGCATCATGCAATCCGACATAGATTTCAATTTAAGGTCAAAAGATCATCAACATCAAGGTATGAGTCTACACAAAAATTGTATCGATTTAACATATATAATATAAAATAGTATCAATTGAGTATCAATATGATTTTTATATGGTATATGTACTTTCTGAATGTGGTATTAAACTGTATCAATCTAGTATAAAATAGTATCAATTGAGTATCAATATTATTTTTATGTGGTATATGTACTTTCTGAATGTGGCATTAAACTGTATCAATCTAGTATACATTAGCATCAATTGAGTATCAATGTGGTTTTTATGTGGTATATGTACTTTCTGAATGTGGCATTAAACTGTATCAATCTAGTATACATTAGCATCAATTGAGTATCAATGTGGTTTTTATGTGGTATATGTACTTTCTAAATGTGGTAATAAACTGTATCAATCTAGTATACAATAGTATCAATTGAGTATCAACGTGGTTTTTATGTGGTCTTTATACTTGTATGACTGTGGTATTGAACTGTATCAATATAGTATAAAATAGTATCAATTGAGTATCAATGTGATTTTTATGTGGTATATGTACTATATGAATGTGGTATTGAACTGTATCAATATAGTATGAAATAGTATCAATTGAGTATCAATGTGGTTTTTATGTGGTATTTGCACTGTATGAAGGTAGTATTAAACAGTATCAATCTGTGGTATTTGCACTGTATGAAGGTGGTATTAAACTGTATCAATCTGGTATAAAAGAGTATCAATTGAGTATCAATGTGGTGTTTATGTGGTATATATACTATATATGCATGCATATGTCCCCCTTCTCTTTTTTTGAAAAAACTGTATCAATATAGTATAAAAGTGTATAAATCTGGTGTAAAATAGTATCAATTGATTATAGATACTGCATATTCATGGATGTGAGTTGTCTGTTATGTAATCGACTAAAATTCAATAATCCTTTTTATTTCTCATCAAATAAATGACATTTTTTTATCTCATTTGTAAGTAAGAAACCTACATTATCTCATTATAAAAGACTTCTTTTCTAGTAAGAAAATAGAATGCATCAACAACTTTGAATCAAGAAGGTCAAAAATAGATTTGCCCTTCTTACTGCTTGTGACACCTTTGTGGAGTTTTATCTACAGAGGGCTTAAAATGATAGATGTTGAGTGGGTTACTAAGGATTTCGTTTCCAACAAGGACGTAACGGATCATCGTGTGTGGATAAAAAGGTACAACAATGGTTTTGGCCCATTGGTCGGCTAAGGTTTGATTGGTAGCAATGTTGTTTGTGAGTTCATTTGGGATCATGACTGGAACTTGAAGGTCGGTGCCTTTAAAAGCTTTAAGGAGTTCTGAATTTGCATCATAAATTATGAATCTTTTGCCTTTGAAACCTTTGATTAAGTCAACTGATTTTGTTGGTATAGTGAAGTTGTTCCCAAGTGGTCTGTAGCATATTTCAACCTTAGATGAGATTTCTGCACCTAAAATTTACAAGTAGTAGAACCGAGTGAGCTACTGTAAGTAAAATATTCAAATAGAACTAACATTGTTTGGTATAAATGTATTAATACAGGTACTATCTGCAATGTGCGAATGAAAAATGTCAATGGACTTTTCGATCTTCAAGTAAAAAAGAGTCAGAGGTCTTTATGGTGAAAAGATTCTTTGATGTTCACACTTGTACAATTGCAGATAAAATGTTTTCCCAACGTCATGCTACTTCATTGATCATTGCTGAAATCGTAAAGAACAAGTATCAAAATCTGAAATCATTATTCACCTCCATAGAGATCGTGGATGAAATGAGAAAGAGTCATGGGATTAGAATGAACTACAAAAAGGCGTACAGAGCAAAAGAAAAGGCAACTAACTAGTCAGAGGTTTCTTGCGTGAATCATATGCTAATCTATCAGATTACTTATATAAGGTAAATACAATCAATTCAGGTTCGTATACAAGGCTACACAAGACAGGGGACAATCACTTTCTGTATGCTTTTGTTGCATTGAATACATCCATTAAAAGATGGGAATATTGCATGCCAACAATAGTTGTTGATGGTACTTTCCTTAAATCAGCATACCGGGGGACCATGTTGTACGCTGGTATGCTTGATGCAACAGGTTAGTTTAATGATTTTTTTCCAGATACAATAGTACTTCCTTAAAAGAAGTAGAAAATCAGCTTTTTAACACAATTACAAATTGCAAAAACTTAATATGTGTTATTCATACTAGTCTAAGATGTTTTACTTTTTTCACTTGCATAATTAAGGAAAATTCTACCGTTGGCATAATCTATTGTGGATTCTGAAAATGATGCTTCATGAGAGTGATTTTTTAGTATGTTTAAAATAGCATATAGTGAAAGAAAAAATATGTCCATGGTATCTGATCGACATGAAAGTATATTAAAGGCTGCTGCAAAGGTATATCCAAATATAGCTCATTGTATATGCATCTATCACCTATGGAATAACATCAAAGGAAAATTCAAGAGGAATCAGAAGGAGCTACAGGGAATCTTTTTTGCAATGGCTCGTACTTACATAAAAGTAGATTTTGATCGACTAATGAAAGATGCAGACAAAATCGATGAGAGGATGAGGCCTTACCTGTTTGAAATTGGCTATGAAAAATGATCCATAGTACATTCAAATGTCAATAGATCAATGGTGATGACTTCGAATATTGTAGAGTTGCTGAATTCAGCAAATAGAGAGGCAAAAGAACTGCCAGTAAAGAAGCTGCTATAATTCATGATGGATTTGGTAATGAAATAGAATAATAGAAACAGAATGAATGCACAAGAAATATTTACTGAATTGGGAAACAATTACAACACAATAATGAGGGAAAATCTTTTTTTATTAGATAAAATGAAGGTAAAAAACTATATTGTTATTTATATTTCATACTGACTAAAATATGGTATGGTACAGTTGCTTAATGTTTTGTTGTATATTACAAGTAATGGCTTCTACCAGTCATGTGTATGTTGTGATTGATGAAATTCAAAAGCGAAGCATTGTTTGTATGCATGAAAAAAGATGTAGCTGCCTACAATTTCAGGTTGATGGAATCCCATGTCCTCATGCTATAACAGTATTGAGTTATACTCATATGAATGTACAATCCTACTATGCAGCTTATTACACAAAGGAAAACTATTTAAAAGCCTATGAATTTTCAGTTATTCCACTCCCTGATGAATCAATATGGCACATTCCAACAAAAGTATTGGATATCATAGTACTACCACTAATCTGGAAGCCGAGACCAGGTAGACCAAGGAATAGCAATCGAGGCAAAGGCATTATGGACTACATGTCTGCATAGAAAGTATCATGTGAACGGTGTGGAAAGGTTGGACACAATCAAAGAACCTGCACAAATACCTTAACAAGAATTTAACAAGACATTCTTATAGTTCCTCTTTTCTTTTTTCAAATAGGCTAGTTCATTCTAGATTGCAAAATATATTACTGGAATTGACTTCACATTTTAAGCTGAAATGTGAAAAGTTGTCTACTTTTACATGAAATGTAATAGATAATGCCTAAGATTTTATATTTTAAGCTTCCTAGTTTGATTGCTAATGAAATATTTCGACATTATATGAATTTCAACTTCTACTTTTCATTGTCTTTATGATATCTTTTTGATGAATTTATTTAGTAGTATGATGTGTATATATATAAAAGTCCATACGTGAGTTTCATTCAATACAAACTTTTGAGCGTCATCTGTATAATATACAGTACTAGTTAAATGACATCATATACAGGTGATATGTATGTGTCCAGGGAGAAAGTGTTTCTCCTATTGTTGTTCATCTTAAAATGACTATAATGACAGTCATGTTATATATTCTTCTTCATGTTCCTAAGAGATATAGTTCAACTTGGTTTTGGTATTTGGTGCAATTTTGACTATAGCAACTCAAGGTTTGGATGTCCATTTCTTCAAGCCCTAGTGAATAGCTCTATTGCTCGAACTCTTAAAAAATGTTAATAAAAGCGTGTTGGATTCGCTAAAACTAGTATAATTTTAGAGAATGAGTCCACGCAACTTAGGTGAATAGACCTAAAAGGTTCGACAAATTGATGAAATCTAATTAGTAACTTTATTAGTGAAAATGGGAAGAAAAAGAACCTTACAACAACCAACCAACTAACAGGATGTGCAAGTTGCAACTTCTTCATGTAATCTGTTAATATAAAAGCATACAAGCACGTGTATCTTGTTGTCAACTTCAATGTAGGACTTAGGAAGAACAAGTTCTGTTTAGGGGTACCAAAAGAACTGAGTTCTTGTTATCAGTTGAAGAAACTGAAAATTTCTTCTAATCAGCTTGTTAGACCCTTTTCACTAATAATTTTGTCATTGCCATCACTCAGTTATTTGGGTATTTCTGGAAACAAACTAACTGGAAAGCTTCAAAAGAATGTGACATATAGTTAAGAACTTGTTTTTGTGAATCTATCATCAAATTACTTAACAGGGGATTTGCCTGCTTGTTTGCACTCTAGTTCTAGTTCCAAGATTATATTGTTTTCTGGTTATTTTGTCAGAATGAAGCTTTGGCTGTTAGTATTGAGCCTCATAAGAAAAAGGTTGAAGGGGGAAATGGTAAAGTTATTCTTGCTTCAAGTATGGTAGGAGGTTTTGTTGGAGTAACAGCGATTATCGATTTGGCTTTCGTGGTTTTTAGAAAAGAGTATACCAAGAAGAAAGCTAGTAAAGCCCCTAAAAAAGATTGATAATTGAAAGTCTCTCCTGCTCACACTCTTAAGCTGCTTAATGATGCAAGTAAGCTCTCTTGTGTTAATGATTTCAACTTATGAAAGTTTTTAGATCCTGAAAATTGTATATCTAGTATTCTGTCATTGTACTTGCAAACTCTATATAAACATTTGAGTTTATACATTATTCCCAAAAGGAATTTCTTTATATATAGTTTAAACATATCAATTTGCTTCAGAAAATTATCCAATAATGTGTTGTTAGGAGATGAATTGTCTAATAATCTTTGATTCTTGACAGGGTATCTTTCTGAAACGAGGAAGTTGGGACTACTCGGGGTCCCTCCTTATCGAACGTTTGTCTTGGATGAGCTTCGAGAGGCCACAAATAACTTTGATATATCAAATCTAATTGGGGAAAGCTCCAGTGGACAGGTATTATGCATTTCCTTACTGAATACCGTAAGACCATTTGAACAATGTTAATTAACATGTACTATTTTGTTGTTCATTCCTCAGTTCTCTTGCATCTATTGTGAGTACTGATTGTGCTTTTCTGCATCCTGAATAATAGATTTACAAAGGAAAACTTACGGATGGTGTTGTGGTTGCTATAAGAAACATAAAAATGAGGATGATGTAGAGCGTCCAGTCCTACACTAATCAACTAGGGCATATTTCAAAGATTAGATACTGCCACTTAGTTAGTACTATTGGATACTGTGAATGCAATCAAGATGACTCGAGTGTTAGCTTGATATGTTTAGTCCTTGAATTCGTGCCAAATGGAACACTGTGGGGAGTCATACCAGGTACATAGTCTAGAAAGTTCATCAAATTTGCGAGTTATCATTTGGCATAACAACTGCAACAATTTGTAATTGAGCATTTAGTTTTAGCTATTTGACTATTTCTACCGTATTATATAAATTATACAAAGTCCAAATAAATGAATTGTGGTAGATTGGAAGCCTAAGTCATGTTATAACCAACATACATCTTTGAAATTTTGCAACAATCTATTCCATGTTGTTTGATGCATCTAGATTGTCCTCAATCACGACAACTACCTACTATATTGTAATGTTTCTCCTAGATTAGGCAACTCACTGTTTCTCCTTTGCTAGATGTTAAATGTACAGGTGTTTATTGTCTTTAAGATAGTTGTTCTAAGTACTCATTCTGGACATCTTTGCAAACACTCGATTTTGTAGAAGCAAATTCAACTCAAAAGTTAACATGGACACAACGATGTCAGCTGCAATAGGGATAGCAAAGGGAATTCAGCTCCTTCATACTGGAATAGTACCAGGGATATTCTCCAATCAATTGAAGATAACAGATGTCTTGCTGGATCAGAATTTCCATGTAAAGATTAGCAAATACAATCTCCCTTTGTTAACTGAAAAATAAGAAAATGGTACACAAACAATCACTTTCTCTTCTTTATTCTATTCTTTCTTGAGCACTCATTTATTCTTGAATATTCATCATTTCGTTATTGCAAACTTTCTTAGGATTCTGGACCGTCTTCTAATGGATCAAAGAGGAATAATGAGCTGAGGTAAATGATCTCATCATTCTCAGCTGCTACTGCTACATTTTAGGTCTACATTGCTCCTTTTTTATGGTTAGATTTCATAAGCACTTGCTGGAAACTAATAAATGTTATACTTCTAAATGCAAATTAGTCTAGAAAGGTTTTAGAGAGTCTTTAAGTGTATCTCTACCAATACAAGAACAATAACATACACAGTGTATTCCCACAAAGTGGGATCTGGGAAGGTAAAGCATACACAGTCTATACGACTACCACAAAAGAAGTATAAAAATCACAATATACACTTATACATAAAGAAAACAATATCAATATTCTAATAAAAAATAAAAGTTTTCAAAATCATATAATCATCAATATGAATCAATATGGATTCTTCGAAAAATAAAAATGAAAAGTAAGCAATTGCATCCCATCAAAAACACCAGGTAAACACTTCCAACAGTATATCAAAAACTTCAAAATATGTCAAAAACTACACTGGCAAGTTATCCTAAACTATTGCTGCTTTTGTTTTATCTTTCCATATTGCCACAATAATACATCATATCGGCTCTGTATGCTATCAATATCATCTAAACTTGCAGGAATTTGAACGCCTTCAATCATGTACTTTGCAAAAGCAACTACAAAAATACCACAGTCCCTGCAACATATTCCCAAATGAGTATAATAATCAAAAAGATAAAAAAAGTGAAAGACTAGCAATAGTATTAGCTTTTTAGTACTAATTTACGTGTTCTTTTGAGTTGGCAATCCGTCAACATCCGAATATCATACGAGTCAGCAGCTGCAATTCCATCACTTCTTTTGTCCCAAAAATCAATAGAAGAAAGCAAGTTTGCTATCAATTTTGAATATGCTGAAATAACTTTCCAACACGTCTATATCGTGCACCACACATTGAATCATAAACATAAATACATTGATCTTTAAAAGACAGACGAGCCAAAATCCAATGAAAGTTCTCAGAAATATTAATCGGGAACAAAACATTATCAACAGAATACCACGACACATTACACCTCATAACATATCCGAGGATATACTCAACAATTTCACTGTCCTCTTTAATAACGGCAACATCTTTTCTCTTACCCAAAAACTTTGAGTACAAACTTTGTATCAAGCAATTAAACCAACTGATGAACTTCCATCATCCAAAAGAATGTACTTTGATTTCTTCCGAAAGTAGTAAAAAAAGCACATCAATATGCTGAAAAGTAAAGATAAAAGATCATTTTAATAAACAACATTACGCTGTTAGAATAAATAAAGAATATTTCTGTACTACTATACTAGCAAACCATGATGGATAATAAACTTACTGAATCAGTTAAAGGTATTCCTGCATATCCAAGCGTGTAGAACCATTCTTTTGTTTTAATCGTGACAACACCAAAGTCAAAAGCATTTGTCAGATTATTAACAGATTCTGAATAAACAAGACTATAACAAAATGATGACACAACGTATTAGTTATGACACAAAAATAATAAAAATTTAATCTACAAAAATTTAGAAAGAAAACATTTACTTTGAATTAAGTCGTAATGACTTATCAACAAACTTGTTGAATGAAGACAACTTCGTATCAAGAAATGGCTCTGTAATACTTATGGTAAATGGATGTTTGATACTGAATATGTGTTTTCTTGAATGTCCTTTATCTATGCACTTAGTTGGTTGACCTTGAACATTGCTACAACCAGAATCAAACTTTGACACGTATGGTGATTCACATATTGCAGCTGATTTTCTTATTCTACGAGGGACAACCGGTGTGTCATCCAAGATGATAGTTGATTTATCACCTACAGAAGTATCATCAATATTTTTTCTTATGCTTCCAACATCAACAAGAACTTCTGTAGCCTCCAATGCAACACTTGCATAGCCTAAATCTATATCAACTTTGATACTTCATAATCAGGAAAATCAGACCAACTATCCTCAAAACTATTTTTAACCTCCTCTCCAATCTTATTACCACTTGGTGTAAATTTTAAAAAATCAAAATTTGGAAATGCACTTCATTCATCACCTGTAATAGGTCTATCACCTACATATGTATTGATACAATCACCTATAACAACAGCTTCTTTTCCAATATTATCAACGACATTATCACTTAGGTGATCTCTAACTACTACATCAATGTGATCACCTACATCAACATTTTCTTTTTTAACATCATCAACCAGATTAGCATTCAGTTTTATTCCCAGTTCCCATATCAATACAATCCCCAACACCAATATTTTTTTGTCCAACACCATCAACCTTTGGTATACCATCAGTTTGCCATACCACATTGTCAGACAAATTAACCCCTATGGGATTCCCTGCATGTGTATCATCATTTTTAAGCCCCACATTATGACCACTGTGATACTCGGCAGACTGTTTTAAAAAGTTCAACAAAAAAATATTAGTATAAAACTATATATAAGTCTTATACACCAAAAACAATACAACAAGCCAAATACCTTAGAACCCTCATTTATATGTAGTGCTTTTAAAACTTAGGTCAAATAACGATGTCATCAACTGTTTCATCGACAAAACCTCATCCTTTAGCTGAACATTTTCAAAATTGCAAACAAAAAACATCAATTTTTCATAATACTCAACTACAAAAAAAGTGATATTAAACTTTTAAAATACTTAAACATACCAAATTCAAATCAGTTCGCAGAAATTTCAACTCATTTTGAGTATTCATAGGACTGTCTTCTCTCATATGTTCTTTGCACGAATCATCAGATTTGTTGAATGCAACATGTTCATTTTGAGGCACCGGCTCAAAAACAAGCAACTGAAGAATGCTCTTCTCAATACAATTTGGTTCAATATTGGTTAACACCATCTATATATACAAACAAAAATTTAAAAGTTTTTAAAAGTAAATTAATAGTATAACCAAAAGACCATATATATAAATACACATAGTATAAGTATCTGCTCGTGATTTATATCACTAAAAGCAAACTTCACCTTCCTGTAGTTTGGTCTTATCGTCACCGACCAATTAAGTATCCGAGGCACACTATCTCCCACACGAATAGCTAGTTTATTGCCCGCATAAGGACAATATTCATAAAACCAACATTGGAATGCCAAAGGAAAACCACCACACCGATACATAGACTTTCGCTTATAAACCTGGTACTTCCATTGAATCCAACATATCACGAAAACACAACTTTCCCTAGGGGAATGTCTCAAACTAACCAGACTTAACCAACAAAAAGGCATCCTTATTTATGAAGTCACCATATGTAATTGAAAACAAAAAACTATGAATGAAGTAAAGAATGACAATATGCAACGCGTCTCCATTAGATTGCCGTTTTTTTCCCAAGAATTTTTTTTTTTCAGCTCAAGCTTTGTAACTTTGGATTGATTTGGAAAATACAGGTCCATAAGGCAACCACTGGCTCAAATTACATGTCAGTGTAACATCCCCTGTACACTTTAACCCACTTATAACAGTAAACTCTGACAGACCGAATCGCAACCTTGTGTCATTCACTTTAATCCATATCTCATCATTTCGGCTAGATAAAACTTCCCTAATCAACATGCCATGTATCAACTGATTTTGAATGGGAACAGGTGGCAAATCTAAAAATATCCAAAACAAGTGTTCCTAAACCAATCGAGTTGCACCTTAGTCAACTTATCTATCAGCTCATTCACAATCGAGTAATTTCTATGCACACTAACATGCGTCATGTAATAATCACTTGGTCGAACAACAAAATCCCAAACCTGAGAAAAACATATATTTCTAAATACATTAACACTATGCATTACATTGCACAAAACAGCTACAATAACAACAGCATACAAAGTAATGTCTCACATTGCACACGTATACTAGAAAAATACATTATAGTCGTAAGAAAATTTAGAATACCTCAACATCTGATAAACTATAATTTGGTTTGCCAAGCTGATCTGAAACTTTACGTTTTTTCATTAAAGATGCACCGGCATCTTCACCATTTTTTTCCCGATTTCGTTTCTTTTTTTTCTTCGCACTAACAAATACATGTTCATTGATCTTCTCCTTTCCTGTTGAGAGATCTTTTTTTCATCTTTGTCTGCACCTAAAAGCCTCCGACTCTTTGACCGAGTCTTCTTATGAGAAAGACTTTCTGACATAGATTTTCTCTTACGTTGAGACTCTATTCTATCAATTTTCTTCTTCAAGTTTGAAGGACTAGGACAGTCCTTCAACTGCAGCAACATATATGAAGATTCAGTAAAGTCATCATCTTTAACAACAAATTTGGGGTCAAAATTGACCCCTTTACCAACTAATTTAAGCTTTGCCTTTACTACCCATTTTCTGTTTCATGTTCATACAATGCAAGAATCACCAACTCAATTTCTAATTTTGATGAAAAACACAAATTTATGAAGCATATTAGAAAGAACGAGGAGAAAATTTGGGAAAGTTTTGTAAGTAGCCATTGAAAGAGTTATTGTTTGAGGCCTTTAATGTGTAAGAGAATAAGTTTTGGGCCGTTTAATGCGTAAGGATCAGTTTTGGGCCAAATGGCCATTTAGAAGAATTAAATTGGACCGACTGGCTAACCATGTCCAACTTTTAAAAGGGCTGGCCATTTCTTTTCAAAATGGTCAGCCCACGTCCTTTCCCTTTTTTTCTAAAAGGTTGATTGTAGGTTAAAGTTTTAAAATTCAGTGGTTAAATCATGTACCATTATTACATCTTTGAGTATCGAATGAACACGAAATTGACCGCATAAAATCAATTTTAGATGATTTAAAGTTTGAATGAAATTAAACAAAGTAAATTAAGCTGTCAATTTCGATCAAGGCCACATAAAAATACATGATCAAAATAACACAAAGTTAATGAAACAAATGCGAATAAGAAGGTCATGAGAAAGGTAAAGGACAGGATACTATCAATTCCTATGGAGGCAAATCGACTCCTAGCGATTTAGACCCCGAGCTCTGTGATTCTATTAGCCGTTGACCCAATCTTTGGGTTAAGACGAGTTTTCATTGAAACTCCAAGTCTCGAGTTAACATGTAAAAAAAAAATTATAAAGATTAGAAATTGAACTTGAGTGAGGTAACTGAGTAACGAAAATAATGTACAACCGGTGACTGAATAGATTACGCGATACAAAAATAAGTAAACTTAATCAAGATCTTAGTAAATTATCACCCAAATGAAACAAACATATGCATATTTTAGCATACAGAGCCTTGATAAAGGTACATGCCATCAATCCCACCATATCTCAAACTATTTAACGAAGTTGTTATCTTAATCCAGGGAAAATCAAGAGCAATTCAAGCTTTAATCTTTTCAAAGAATAGGAACGTGACAATATAAACTAATCAAACCAAATCTCCATCCATGTTCACGAGAAGGCAAACTTAGAAAAATGCATTGATGGGGACTTTAGCTAAGGAATACATGATCCAACATTTATATAAGAGAAAGGGATACACTTCTTCCAAAAATGCATTCAGGGATACACGCTCCTGAACATTAAACAACACGCAAAACTAGGGGTGGGCATAATAAAAATCGAAATACCGAATCGAACCAAATCATTTCGGTTTTTTGGGTTTGGATTTTTGGTTTTTTGGTTCGGGTTTATTTTTTTTTTTTTACAATTTCAGTTCGGGTCACGGGTTTTAGGTTCAGATAATTCGATTTTTCAGTTTAAACCGAAATTTTTAATATACCTTTTCTTAATTATATAATATATATAATGTAATAAGACATTATTATTAATATATATTATATAATAATAAACCTTTTCCAATTGCGTGTTGCACTGATGCATTGCTGAAGAATTCCTGCCTTTCTTCACCTGGATGCGCTGTTTAACTCCTCATTTTTTAGCGTGTAACACATGCCAGGATTTTGTAACCTTATTCTCAACTGTGCCTGCTAACATCTTAAGATCTGCGACTGTTTACTTTGATTCTTGTTGTTGGTAATTCTAATTTCTAATGAGAATTGGAAAGTGTGCGGTTCAGCTCGAAGGTTTGTGTTTGGGCAGGGCTAGTATTGATGTTCACACTTATGCTATGAATATGAGTATCAATAGCTTATTGCACACTCACGTCTGCTGAAGTCGATCAATAGCTTACTCCAGTTTTTATCATAGTGAAAAATTTTGGTATATTTTGTAGCATCATGTATCTTTTTATTTGAAAGAAGACAAGACCGAAAAACCGAAATTGTTAAACCGAAATAAAACCGAATCAAAATATATATAAACCGAACCGAACAAATTCGGTTCGCTTTTTGGTTCGTATAAATTCAAAACCGAAAACCGAAAAAAACGAAATAAAAAAACCAAACCCGAACCGAAGTACCAACGCCCATCCCTACGCAAAACGTACACATAGATGTGAGAATGACAAGCAATTTTGACATCGGCACTAGATTTAATATCCTAAAGTCGTGCAAGCTCAACAAACTTAATACAAAGTTGATAATTAAGGCCAACCTTATTAGACTAACTCAAGACTAACTCAAAACCTTATTAAGCCATTCATATCGACACAATCAAAAATAAGACAACATTATTTTGAACTCAATTTGCAAAAAGTCAGCCAGCCTATAGTACTTACATGTTCACAAAAATCAGACCGAGCAACAGAAGAATATGAGAGGAATGACTTTCTTCGTGTCTCGTATACTTTGAACATTCATAGAAATGTCAATCAAGACAAAACGAGCAGCAAATACATTAGAATAAGATGATTTACAAATATTCTTTAAACTAAACTAACTCACATACTTGCCAAAATACACCGAACAAAAGAGAAACCAAAGGCCTGATTTCCCATGTTTCGCATATTTGAGCATGACACGACAATATGTTAAAAAAAGACGAAGGCCGAGGCGATATTGCTTTCTTAGGCTCAATTTTTAGAAAAAGCAGTAGTTATAAACACACATGTTTAACAAGCCCATATGTTCGGATGAGAGACAACTTTTCAAATAAAAATTTGGTTTCATTCATAGAGTTGAAGGAAAACAACAACGACACGAGTTTAGAATTGACATAAAATTACATATTCATGGAACCGAATGGATGAACGAGAAGGAGATGAGAGGTGAGATAAAGGGAAGATTTAACCTTTTGTTGGGCAGCAAACCGAAGCTCCGACGCCAAGGATTCTCTGGCCACCGAACTTGAACAAGTGAACAACGAAAAATTTGAAAGTGAGCCGATTTCTCTAATGAATGTTTTGAGCATATTTCTTAACGTTTTCCCCCTATTTTTGAAGGTCCAAAAACCTCCTCACTAAAGCATGAAATTATCGGTATTTACAGGCAAATCCGAACTTCAAAGTCCGGATTAGAAAAGCAAAATTCGTAGAAATCAACAGGTGGAGAGATAAGGAATTTGAAATTTAAAATAATTGAAAGGGATGACTCCTTTTGTCGAATTCGGTCAATTCCTAGACCATTAATGCGAATTTGAACGTCGTATAACCACTTTGGTGACTGCTCTGCTGATTCAAAGAGAAATCGCAGGCTGCGGATGATGAAAAAGAAAGGAATCTTGTAGGGCTATGCG
>NC_061112.1:55843139-56018488 GCF_002878395.1 Capsicum annuum
TTTCCTATTTCTATTATATAGAAGAGGTGGTTTCGACCACCTCTTCGTGGAATTACTTTTTTACTCCCATTATTTACTATATTACACCCTAATTGTTCCGTGATTTATTATATTATTTCTAATTAATTATTATAAGTCATTTATATATTAGAATTAATAATATTTTATTATTAAAAATATTTTATTATGAAGAGATGGTTTCGACCACCTCTTCATTTACTATATTACCCCAAATCATTTACTATACTACATCTTAATTGCTCCGTAATTTATTATATTATTCCTAATTAATTATTACAAGTCATTTATATATTTTAATTAATAATATTTGTTATTATATTACCCTTAATTAATTATTATAATTCACTATATATTAGAATTAATAATATTTAATTTAAAAAATAGATATTTTTAATGTTTGTTTCAGCTGCTTTAACCGTACATTACACCTTAATTTCTCCGTAATTTACTATATTATCTCTAATTAATTATTACAAGTCATTTATAAATTAGAAATTAATAATATTTTTATTATATTATCCCTAATTAATTATTATAAGTTATTTTTCTTTTTTCTATTATATAGAAGAGGTGGTTTCGACCACCTCTTCGTGGATTTACTTTTTTACCCCCATTATTTTACTATATTACATTTACTATATTACCCCAAATCATTTACTATATTACATCTTAACTGCTTCATAATTTATTATATGATTCCTAATTAATTATTACAAGTCATTTATATATTAGAATTAATAATATTTTATTATTATATTACCCTAATTAATTATTATAAGTCATTTATTAAAAATTAATAATATTTAATTAAAAAATAGATATTTATAACATTTGTTTCAGCTGCTTTAACCGTAATTTTACTATATCATCCCTAATTAATTATTATAAGTTATTTATGCATTAAAAAATTAATAATATTTTATTCAAAAATTAAATTACTATATTACCCCCTATCATTTACTATCTTACCCCTAATTGCTTCGTGATTTACTATATTATCCCTAATTAATTATTATAAGTCATTTATATATTAGAATTAATAATATTTTTTTATTATATTATCCCTAATTAATTATTATCAATCATTTATACATTAGAATTAATAATATTTAATTAAAAAAATAGATATTTATGATGTTTGTTTCAGCTGCTTTAACTGTGATTTTACTATATCATCCTAATTAATTATTATAAGTCATTTATGTATTAAAAAATTAATGATATTTCATTAAAAAAATAGATGACATGTCTGCCTGCACCGGTTTCGACCAGTGCTTCGTCATTTACTATATTATTCCTATTTGCTTCGTGATTTACTATATTACCCCTAATTAATTATTATAAGTCATTTATATATTAGAATTAATAATTTTTTTGATTATATTACCCCTAATTAATTATTATAAGTCATTTATATATTAGAATTAATATATTTAATTAAAAAGTAGAAATTTATGATGTTTGTTTCAGCTACTTTAATCGTCATTTTACTATATCATCCCTAATTAATTATTATAAGTCATTTATGTATTAAAAATTAATAATATTTAATTAAAAATAGATGACATGTTTGCCTATATTACCCCTAATTGCTCCGTAATTTACTATATTATCCCTAATTAATTAGTATAAATCATTTATATATTAGAATTAATAATATTTTTTTACTCTTTACCCCTAATTAATTATTATAAGTCATTTGGTTTCGACCACTACTTCATTATTTACTATATAACCCTTAATTGCTCCATGATTTATATATTATCCCTAATTAATTATTATGTCATTGATATATTAGAATTAATAATATTTTTTTATTATATTACCCCTAATTAATTATTATAAGTCATTTATATATTATTATTAATAATATTTAATTTAAAAAGTAGATATTTATGATGTTTGTTTCAACTGTTTTAACCGTGATTTTACTATATCATCTCTAATTAATTATTATAAGTCATTTATATATTAAAAAATTAATAATATTTAATTAAAAAATAGATGGCATGTCTGCCTATATTACCCCTAATTGCTCTGTGATTTATTATATTATCCCTAATTAATTATTATAAGTTGTTTATATATTAAAATTAATAATATTTTTTTACTATATTACTCCTAATTAATTATTATAAGTCATTTATATATTAGAATTAATAATATTTAATTTAAAAATAGATATTTATGACGTTTGTTTCAGCTTCTTTAACTGTGATTTTACTATATCATCCCTAATTAATTATTATGAGTCATTTATGTATTAAAAAATTAATAATATTTAATTAAAAAATAGTTGACATGTCTGCCTATATTACCCTTAATTTCTCCATGATTTACTATATTACCCGTAATTAATTATTATAAGTCATTTATGTATTAGAATTAATAATATTTTTTACTATATTACCCTAATTAATTATTATAAGTCATTTATGTATCAGAATTAATAATATATAATTAAATCAATGTACATTTATGTTTGTATCTCATCAATATCAAATTTTAGTGATAAAAAATATTTAAAGTGTTGGGCCCGTGCTGACACGGGCCATGCACCTTTAGTATATATATATATTAATCTTAATAATAAAGGGGATAAGCAAGTTTGTTGCCTACTTCAGCTGTTTCAACCGTAATTTTACTATTTCATTTTTAATTAATTATTATGAGTCAGTTAAGTATTAAAAAATTAATAATATTTAATAAAAATAAAAATAAAATAATAAATTAACTCTTGATGTTTTGTGCTACCTTCTTCAGTTATTTCAATCGTAATTTTACTATATCACCCCTAATTAATTATTATAAGTCATTTAAACATTAATAAACTAATAATATTTAATAAAAAATAAATTAGACATAAAATGATAAATTAACTCTTGATATTTTAAATTAATTTAATGTCTTATATGAGACTTATTTAAATTTTATTTACAAGCATTTTTTATAATAATTTTGTCTTATCACTTTAATTAATTGTTATAAGTTATTTAAGATATGTCTGCTTTGTTATTTCAATCGTAATTTTATTATAACACCCTAATATTATAACATTTCATAAAAAAGATAAAATACACACAAAATGATATGTCAACATAAGATATTTATTTTACTATCAAAATTATATTAGTGCCACAAAAACTACGATGGAACAGAGGAAGGCATAAAGTAACATATATTATTTATAAGTGAGAAGATACGTAAACTAAGACTGGGAGAGTATTAATATTTTATTAAAAAATTATGCTAAAAGCATTATAAATTACATATTTAACAACTTAAAAATTATAAAAGATATAAAATATTCAATTGACACTCGAACTTATATTAGTGTCACTTAAATTGAAATAGCAACTTTCTACTTAAAAAAGGAAACTTAGATAATTAAATACAAAAAAAAATTATGTAAACATAATAGTTTCAAAGATGCAAAAATCATTTTCAGAAGACCCAAAACTCTTAAGCAATTCAAAGTACAAAAAATATAGAGATTCTAAGTATTAATATAAATAATGAATTAAAATTGAAATATTATATATCTAAATTTGAACACTAAAAGAATCTCTAAAAAGTTTTAAGCACTTCAATAATTAAAAATTTATTTTATAAAAATTAATAAGGCATTTTAGAACCATGCAAAGCACAGATAAATTCACTAGTTAATAAGAAGAGTAACTTAGAAATGCAAGATAAAGTTATCACATAATTTTTCAAACGTGCTTGCTCCTGATCTAGGGCATTTTTGACATTTTGGTCCTTTAATTTGTTTATCCCTTTTTCCCCATATGTTGTAATGTAAAAATTACATTAAAAATATTATAGATTAATTAATTAATAATCTAAAATATTTAAATGTAAAACAAAATTTGATTGGGTCTCAAAATTTTATCAGTACTACTAGGGTTGGCAAATGGGCAGGTTAGGCTGAATTTAGGCGGATCAAAATGGGCTAAAGTAACAAATGGATCATTGCTCAACCCGCCCAAAATATAGATGGGCTAAGATGGGTAGGGCCAAGATGAGTTAAACAATGAGTTATAGCCCAATCCGCCCAACGTAACCCATCATTAAACAATATTATAATAGAAATTTAGGTTGAAATGATATTTTATGATTTTCTTTTTATATTTATATTTATATTATTATAATTATTATTTTTAAGTAAAAATAAAGAAAACTAAAAAAATGCAATAAAATTATTCACAACACAACCTACCCTGTATCTCAAGTGTTTAATTTCGATCCATAATTTAAAACCATCACACCAACAAAGTTAATTATAATGCTCTTCTTGATATTCGTTCTCTCCTTGATTAACTAGACATAAGGACTATACTATCTTTTAAACTTGAATTTGTATTTTTATTCATAGTATTTTCTATGTAATTTATTTTAAAACCTCTTGTATGCAAATTGAAAAAAAACTAGGGGGTGGGTCTGGATAGGGAGGGTGGATGGGGTAAGAAAAAAAGAAAATATCTTTTTTTTTTGGACGGAGAGGGGAGATGGTGCAAGAAAAAATTTCCTTTTAAAAAAAATAAGTTGAAAAATATTTCTTTTGAGAAGAGGGAGGGGGGAGGGGCTGGGGGGTCGATAGAAAGGGAGATAGGTGGGGTTAAAAGGTTATTTATCTTTTTAAAAAATAAATTTTAAAAAATATTTAACTTTTTTTTTTTTTTGGTTGGGGGGGGGGGGTTGGGGGAGGGGTCGGGAGATTATGTAGGACAAAAATATTTTTTTCATTAAATAAATTATTTATTACTATAATTTTTTCAAGACAGAAAAAAAATATGATTGAAGCAACTAAAAAAAATTAAAAATATTAAAAGTGGGAAAATAAGTACTAGGTTTAAACATCTTTATGGGTCAAAGTGAAAAAATTAACTAAATAAACTTACTAGATTGTTTATTGCAAGTTATAGCAACTCTTTTTAGTTTTCAAGTTATAACAAACTTTCGTTAAAAATATCAAAAATATATATATATTTAAAAAAAAAAAATCAAAATCATTACATAAAAGGAAAATGCAGATTTAATATAACCAAACTACAATATTCCTTCCTTAAATATAGTTAAACTTAATAATTGATATCAATCACACCCTCTAATTTCTCTCTAACTGTTTTTATTTCTCCCCTTTTAAAGCATTCATTTTTGTTTCCATCTTCATACACGTTCTTTTTTTTTTTCTACAATATATATTATTTCAGTAAACAACTTTCATAAGTTATTGTTGTTTTATGCAACTTCTAAAAAAATTTATTGAAAGAAAAGCTTTCATAAGTTATTGTTGTTTTATACAAATATGAATTGTGATAATTTGCATTCAATCATAAGACGTCATGGAGGGAGATGAGATTCGTCAAATATGTTAAATTATTTAGCAAATTGATATTTTGCATTTAAACGTATTTAAAGAATTAAATATTTTTGTTTTAAACAATTTAGGAATAAAATAATTAAAATATTTTTTTATATTTTTCTTCAATTCTTTATTGTTAAGATGTTGAAATTGTATAATACGATGAAATACTCTTAAAAGATTAACTGTAGTTGTTATTGTGTATGTTTATGGGATGCATGCTATAATCAAAACTTATATAATAGTAGAAGCAATTGCAATACAGCTAATGATAGACACAACTTCAAATCAATTTAAAATAAAGTACATAATAAGTGATAGATGTCCGTCAATGGTCATATACAATGACACGAGTGTGTAGATCTATCTGGAATAAAAGAAGGCAGTTGCTGATATTTTTGTAAAATATCCATTGTACGTTACAACTAAGGATATATCGGTCGAGCCAATACATCCAAATGAAGAAGCAATTGTTTATGTTGAAAACAGAGTTTTAACGAAAGAATTCAGAGCGGAGAAATTTATTTTCAAATGATTGCGTTCGTTTGATAGGTTTAAGTCCAAATTTTGAAGAAGTTAAAGAAGAACGTGTTGAAATAATTGGTGATACAACAAATACATTAGAATGTTACTAGCAATCATGGTGGTCTCAAAAGATCCAAGAGATCTGTTCGGAAATTCATAACCCTACAAGTCACAAATCAAGGATGTAATAGATGTTTATGTCCAACCATGAATTTTTTTTCCAGTTGTGACTTCTTTGAATGTAATAGGTTCGAACTATTTTGTTCATGAAAAATTCCGTTAAACTTTATAAAATATATTTTTTCATTAAAATTCGTATCACGATTTGAATATTTTTTATTTATATCATGATCGCTATCATTGATGTTTATATCAATTATTATGTTATATTGAAAATATTTTATTAAGTTGATATTCATTATTGTGTATGTTTTTACGTTTGTAATGCTCAATTAACATATATATATGTGTGTGTGTGTGTGTGCGCGCGCGCGTGTGTGTGTGTGTTTTATCATGTATTTATAACATCTTACACAACACTCAATTCCAAGAATTTAACAAATTTGTTGACTTGACTTAACAAATTGAAGGATCTAGCTATTCATATATCTAGCAAAATGAGCTGTTTGTTGTAAATATTGATTTTTCTTTGGAGGTACTCCACTTTTTGTATAGGGTGATACCTCATACACTATGACTCAATTGCTTAAGTGTTCTTATCAAGTGCATTTAGTTCCTCTCGTTGTATCAATTTTAGATTAGTCTTTCTATAAAAATAGATCATTATTGTTTGATTACAACTAGATACATGTGTTTTTATTCTTAACCACCTATGTATCAACTTCATATAAACAACATATGATTAAAAACTTGATAAATAACAAGTTTGCTAACTTAAAATTAAAGTTATTAAGCCTTAGAAGTGAGAAAATTTTTAATCCAAACGAAGGAACGAATGATGAAAAATCTAATTTTATATGCATGAATATCAAAAAAGATGATTTATGGTAAAAAAAAAACTTTTATCAGTAAAGTGACACTAAAAATCGTATAAGTATAGAACTATAAACTTAATTAACAAAGTTAATAAAAAGTCAAAAATAATGTATCAATGTAAAAAAATATATTTACCATATTTGGCTCCTTAAATTGTGAACATATTTTTAAAAGGGTAAAATTCAGAAGTAGCATACTTAAGAGCCTACTACTAGTTTTATAGCAACAGTTTCATAATTACATTTTATAGCAACTTATATTTTGTATTTTTAAAAATGTTCCTGTAAAAATACATCTACAAAAAAGTTACTGCACTTAATTAACTGAAATTAGTTGAGCTATATATGGTATAATTACCAATCAAGTAAATATGTTGACTCCTTTTCCATTTAAAACTCTTAAAAAACGTGACATCCGTTATAACTTCATAATTCAAATTTCAGTTTTTCACCATTAACAGCTGCATCTTTTCTTAGCAATTTCTTCTAAACCAACCCTGTGTTGCTAAATCAAATTAAACTGATTCTTCTTCGAAATCAACAATAATTACAAAACGAAGCAGTTATTCGATTGAATCAAATTCAATTGTTGATTCATCTGTTGCATTTGTTTGAATTCAATTGTCAGTTGAAAATTCAACCATTACTACTGTTGAAGGTACATAATCATTATTGCTATTCAGTTCATTTTGTTTAACCATTACTGATGTGCCTATCAAGTTTTGGTTGGCGTCGTTAATTTGTATGTGAAAAAATTGTAAAACAAATTTGAGTTAGAATCAAGGCAGCAGTAAAATTGGAATTAAAGTATCTGTTGCAAATTTCATTTTTAAAGTTATTTCAATGGGAAAAAAATCAGTATTCGACTCTATTTTTGAGGATCTTTTGTTGTTATTTTGATTGTTTTAACAATAGAACAATTGTAAACAACTTGCAAATTGAAGTACATTCAATTTTTTTTTTAAATACTAGATAAATGAATGATCGAATGTATCTGTTGAATTTGATGATATTCTATGAACCCAGATAAAAGTATTAAATATCTTCTCCATATGTATTTTTGATGTGCTTAGTTGTAACACTGCATATGCATTTTTTGATATTGTTAATGATAACACTGTATATGTATTTTTGTTTTTGTTGTTAAAATTTTATAGTATAAATGTATATTTGAAAAGATATTTTAGTTTAAGCTAATGTTGTGTATATGTACTTTTTAAATTGAGATGTTGGTTGTGTATCTTTGTTTGCACTTAAATCTGAAAAGTGCGTGTTATAAGAAGTGATATTTGACAAATATGTATGTAACATATCAAATTACAAATTAGGTATGCTCCAGATGTATTTTTTGATATGCTTAATGTTAACACTGCATATGTATTTTTTATGTGATTTAAGGTAACACTGCATATGTATTTTTGTTTTGCTTGTCGGAATTTGAGAGTATAAGTGTATATGTGATAATATATTTCGTGCCGGTTTTACTTCCGTTTGATTAAGTAGTTTCTGTATTTTATATTTTAAACTAAACAAATGTTGTTTAAATGTATTTTTTAAATAAAGATGTTGACTGTGTAACTTTATCTGCACTTAAAGTTGTAAAGTGTGTGTTAAAATAAGTGATATCTAACAAATATGTATATTTGTTTATTTATTGCTTAAATCAAGTAGAAATGAGAAGCATACCAATCCTTGTGAAGCACTCTGGTTGATGGACGTACGAAAAGAACTTCGAAAAATATGTCACTGATGCTATACTGTTGAGCACATCAGTAACATTCGTTGAGCTGCACGATATTTTGGCATCTCACTTAAGTGTGGATTTAACCATCAAACGTATTCTAGTGGAATATCAAATCACTCCTAATGCAGGGCAGATAGAAATATATAACGATATGGGTTTAAAGGTGTTTGCATTACAGAAAAAGCTGATACAAGACATGAATTGTCTTCTTTTATATGTAAGCATTTTGGATAAAGTTGTAGGGATCAACTTGGCAAGTTCATCTATATATATTGCTGAAAGAGGAATCAACTGTAACAACTTGGAAACAGTGATAAATACAACAAATGAAGGAGCTTTGGTGGTTTGTGAAAATACAGAAGCATTACATGTTTTTGAGATGGATCCTGTTGAGGCGATTATCTCAGACCCACATCACAAGCATGTTAAGAAAGACTAGGTTTACTTGAGAAAAAGAATTTTAAAGTCAGTTATGAAGGACTATTCAATTAGGGAGAAGTTTCAAACGCGCAGTAAAAGGTCAAGTAAGAAAACGTACGTACATTCTATACCTCTCATATCTTGTTTAATATTAGTTTGGATATGTATTTTGAATGTAATAAATTATGTTGCGTGAAGGTATACATTATTTTGCAAATCAAGAAACTGCGAGTTTTTAATGCGTGCATCAGGAATGTTTAGAATAAGAGAATTCAGACCTCAACATACATGCTCGGTGAAGGACAAGATCTATCCAAAGGTGCATGCAACTAGTATGTTGATAGCAGGTATGGTTAAACAGAAATTCAAAAATCACAAACGAAAATACAGTGCGACGGAAATAAAAAATGACATGAAGGAAGATTTTGTATGGATTTGACATACACTTTATGTTTGAGAGCTAAGGAAAGAGCGTTAGAAGAGTTCAGGAGTAAGCCATCAACATCTTATGGTAAACTGCCATCATACTTATATGTGCTGAATACTACCTATCTGGAGTCACATATAAGAATGAAGAAGACAGATGATAATGCGTTCTTGTATGTATTTATTGCTCTACATTCATTCATTAAAGGATTCGATCATTGTAGACTAGTCGTAGTTGTTGATGTTAGTTATCTGAGAGGAATGTATACTGGGGCATTTGTAACAGCATGTACAGGACGGAGCAAGTTAGTATCATTTACTTAGTATAACTGATTGTATTTTTTTTCTTTCTGCTGTTGACTTGAAAAATACATACATCCAGTTCATATATACATATGTGTATATAATTAGATATATGTTTAAAGTTTTCTGAATGAAACATGTAAAATTGATTATGTTTGATAGTGAGGTTCATTTAAATTTTATTATATGTAATTGATACCATTTCTGGTAGATAAAATATATATTTTAATTGGCCTATATTGTAATAAATTCATATCCAGTTCCTAACTGTATTTAAATCGGCCTGCGCAGATTTTTTTTATATGTGCAGGTTATATATTTTGTTTGACATATGGTGTGTTTGATTCTGAAAATGATGAATTATGTATATAGGTCATATATTTCCTTTGGCATATGGTGTGCTTGATTCTGAAAATGATGCATCCTGGACGTGGTTCTTCGAGAATCTAAAGGAAACGTACGGAGTAAGAGAAAACATGTGTGTTGTGTCTGATAGGAATCCAACATGTGTGTTGTGTCTGATAGGAATCCAAGCATCATAAAGGCTGTTGGTGATGTGTACGAAGATGTTCCACATTATGCATGTATGTGGCATCTATGGGAAAATGTAAAAAAACTTTACAGAAAGTCACACGATGCATTGTTGGAGATCTTTTATACAATGGCCAAATCATATTCAAAGTCAAAATTCCACATATTAATGGAAAAAGTTGAGGCAACTGATATTAGGGTGAAGATATATTTGGAATTGGCGGGTTACGAAAAATGGGCTAGGTCGTATGCAACAGTTCACCAAGGATGGACTTTGACTTCAAACATTGCGGAGTCAATAAATGGAGTGCTTGTATCAGCTAGAGAACTGCCAATTTATGACTTTCTTGAGGAAGTTCGATTATTGTTTGCAAAATGGAATTGTGCAAATAGGCAGGAGGCTTCATTTACCTTCACAACACTCATTAGAAAGTTTAATAACATACTCAGTGAGAATGAGGCTTTGTGTACCCATATGACGGTATGACCATTTAGATTTGTGGAAGTTATAATTATGAAAACATAAATATGAAAATACTTTCCATGCAGTTGTAAATAAATGAAAAGATATAAAACATAAAAAATATGAACATTTAAAATACATAATATGTATTTTGCAGATGTATTTTGTTGTATTGAAAGTTATTAACAACTGTATATGTATTTGGCTACTCTGTAAAACTGTACTCTGCATATGTATTTTTATTGCATAAGTATTTTTTTTAAAATGCTGGTGTGCTTACAACATATAATGGAATATTGAATTCATATTTTTGTATCACTGCATTTAATTTTTTTATTTTTATGTCAGGTTGTACCAGCCATAGAATATGTGTATACGGTACACGATAAACAAAAGCACTTCATTGTTTGCATCAAAGAAAAGAAGTGCTCATGTAATGCTTTTCAAATAGATGAGATACCATGTGCACATGCTTGTGCGGTGTTGGAGAAAAAGAATTTTGAGAAGAGGCCATACTGTTCTGATTTGTTTAAACCAAAAACTATTTTGAAGACATATGATGTTCCAATCTACCCGTTGCTGCACAACGATGACTGGATAATTTTAGAGAGCACACTTGGTGAAATAGTACTGCCTCCAAAATACAAAAGACCTCCAGGAGGACCTGCAAAGAAGGATCGTGAAAAATCAGGTCAGGATATATTTGGAAAGAAGAATATCAACTCATGCGGTGGTTGTGGGGTTAAGGGTCACAATAGGCGCTCTTGTAGGAAATATCGCAAATGATACATTTCTTCTTCTGTATTATTTCTTAATTTTTTTTTTTCATTTTTTATAATGATGAACTAATTCAGTTTAGTTAAGGAATTTATGAATCATTTGACAAATGAAGACAATAATATCTGAATAATGGAATTATATATGTTTCAAAATCTGTACATTACATATGTATTTTTAAGCAGCAGTTCATAAGTATTTTTGACATTGTAAATATATATTAGTTTAAAGGTGATAACTTTGATTAACCAAACAAGTATATGATTCGTAATTGTTCAAAGGTTTAAATAATATATATGACATATAAATATATGTTTAAATTGCATAATGTTATTACTGCATATGTATTTATACTGTAAAAAATACATTTGATGTATAATTCATATGTATTTTTTTAAAAAAATATAATCACTGCATATGTATTTTGTAACTATAATCAAACCTATAACTGCATAAAAAAAGTCAAATTTATCTTTAATTCAAATTCTCTTGTATAATGATTTTAAATGAACACATATCAAAATTAAATATTAGGTTTGATCAATATGTATTTTCCAAAAGCTTTATATTAACATGAAATATGTATTTTTTTGGAAAATATTTATAATGTATAATCCATATGTATTTTATAGCAAAATATCACCACTGCATATATATTTTGTAAATAACTGCATTAAAATGTCAAATTACATTTTAATTTAAATCCTAATTTATAAATATAGTTAATGAAAATATAGTAAAAATGCATATTAGTTATGTTGCAGTTGTATTTTTGAAATATTTGATTCTAACATTTCATATGTATTTTTTTTGCTGAAAAATAATTGATTTATATTACATATGTATTTTTAAGCAGAATATGAAAACTACATATGTATTTTTTAACTAAATATCTTTAAAGAACAACAATAACATACTAAAATACATATTAGGAATGGTCCATATGTATTTTTGCAATATTTAGTTTTAACACTGTATATGTATTTTTAGTCTAAATAAAATTGGTTTATACGATATATGAATTTTTAAAGATAATATAAAAACTATGCAAGTATTTTTTTAACAAAATCTCACAGTAAAAGGTAGAACTCCATGAAATATGAACAAATTCAAAACATAAAAATTAGTCCGTACAATCAAAACCTATATCCATACACTAGTTTCTAAAGTACAAAAAGTCTAAAATCAATCAACCATCATACATCAACAACTTCAGTGACACTAGTTATTCTACTTTGCCTTGCAAGGCTCACGGGTGCTTCAACATCACTAATGGCATTTGCTTCTTATTTTTGGATCCCATAATCCCACAAAAGTGCAGCATATCTTGTACGGAGTGCATTGGGGTCGAACTCAGTTGCAATAACTTTGTGACCATAAGAAAGGCATTCTGCATACATAACCATAAAGACACCACAATCCCTACAAAAAAAAAAAGAAAACAAATTTGATTAAATAGTGAAATATATTTTGTACAAAGATACAGTTTTGGTATATGTAATTTCAAAACTTACAAGTTTCTACTGTTGTTGAGGCAAGTCATCTTCAAATAAAATATCAAACATATCTGAGGATTCTTTGTCTTTGTATCTTGGATGGTTTTGAAGATCAATTCCTTTCTTAACATAGAAATCACAAGCTTGGAGACACAATGGAATAATTTTGCTATTTTCTCGATCTCAGCAAGAATAGCCACATAATGACCATTGGATTCATATGAATCATATAAGAATATACACCTCTTTAAAAATGATAAAACCACAAGAACCTAGTGATGTTTTTCCTTTATATTGACAGGAATAAAAATGTCTTTCACTGTATGCCATGGCACTGCAGCATGCATACGGAACCTATTGATGTATTCAATAAGATGGTGCTCCTGTACTCCATCTTTAAGATTTTGATGATCCATAGAATATACATCATTCAAAGATCTAATTACGTTCATTAAGTTGCAGTCTGTATAATTTGTTTGGCTTATTTTTGTACGAACTGTGCGGCCCATACTTCAACTTCTTCCTCAAGTAGTATAAGCAGACATCAATATGCTGCATTAGTGAATACGACAAACTTTAGAGCATTCAAAAAAATTGTATTCTAAATGTTGCAGTGTATGCAAGTAAAAAATACATATGCATTTTTTTATATTAATGTAGATGACTTGTGTATCAAAAATTGCATTCTTAAAGTTCAGTTATATGCAGACAATGTTATCTAACAGTATATGCAACAGTATTTGATGTATTATACTATATCATACTTTGAATTCTTAAAAATACATACATGTTAAACCATATGCATTTCAATGTAACCTAATATGTATTTTTAATTATTGTTACAGACGAAATGAAAAAAAATTCAAAATAATATACTAACCGAGTCTGTCCATGTCTGATCTGCAAATCCCATCGTATAGAACCAGTTTTTGTCTTCAACAGTCTTAACACCAAAATGCATCTTTGGAATTTCTGATTTTCCCCTCTTGTAATGATCCACTTTTTCTTTCCTATGTATTTTAAGGAATTGGTAAAACATTAAAATATTTATTGATATAAAAAAATAATTTGTCGCAATTTAAAAGAACTACCTCTTAGCAGTAGCTTTTAATAGGTCGGTAGAAATCCAGTCCTTGAAGTTCTTGACAATTTTTGTATCTATTATCTCATCAATCGGGTGATATAAAAATGGATGTTTCTAGGGGAATATGCGTATTAGCCCTGCTGATCTACCTATATAATTATAGAATATAAAAACTTAATAAAAACAAATGTATTTGCAAGACATATTACATAAAAAATAATATATATCTTATTGTAATTACCAGCAGATGAACCAAATTTTTTGGTGTATGGCGATTTCTTGAATTTTGATGGTAGCCTGATCCTTAATTTTGATCTGGGAGTGTTTACTTCACGATTAGCGGATGGATGAATGGTGATGCTTTTTTGATTGTACACATTCAAGCTAGGTAGAAACTCATCCAGGATTGTGTTTTGTGAATCAGGCCACAATTGTTCATCCCTCTGTTCATCATTGGTTACTTCATATGTATTACGAGGTGTGCTAACTTGCTCCTCGGTAGCAAGTTCTATGTCTGAATCAGTGATTCCTATGTTCATCTAACAAAAAGATTGAAAAAAGAATATTACATTTTTTCCATCAAATTGAACCTAAATAAACTCAAAATATATAATAGTTAATACATACTTGATCATGATCTTCAATAACAGTCTCAGAAGTTTTTGCATCCAAAATTTCATGATGAGATTCTTCTTGATGGTTTGCCGATGGATGTATGATGATGCTCTGTATTTGATATACATTTAGGCTAGGTAACATCTCATCAGGGATTATGAATTACGAATCAGACAAAATTATTTCATCAATTTTCTCATCGCTGGTCTGCAAAAAAATAAAATAAAAAATTTAATTTTCCTCTGAATTATTACATGACATGAAAAAGTTAACATCACTATACATACTTGACAATCATGTTGAACAATCTTCTCCGAATATAAGTAATCCAAATTTATACTTCAGAGAAGCTCATCAGGGATTACTTGTTGAGAATCAATTTCAACATTCATTTTTTCAGAATGCAAATCCGTGCACCTCTTGAAAACAAGTATAAAAATCAAAACAACAAACAAACATGTACTTGTATCTGTTTATATATGTAAATTCAAATGAATATATATATGAAACTTAATTATTTACCTTTTTACCAAGCAAATTTGCCTCTAATTTTCAATCAACCTCCGAACTTAATCGTTGTGGTGATCTTTCGGTACCAACATAATCCATATTCTGGAGGTCAGGATATTTATCTGCATGTTGTTGCTACAAATACATATACAAATTAAAATAACATATTAAAACTTGGGTCAAATTTAATATTTTTTTTATGAAACTGAATATACATATTTATATATAACATCAAACTCAAAAATACATATTATAGAACATAACAAAATAATCACCCAGTGTTAAAATACATATGCAGTGTTAAGAAATACATATGAATAAAACTAAAAATACATATGCAGTGTTAAAAATACATATGAATAAAATTAAAAATACATATGCAGTGTTTAAAAATATATATGAATAAAACTAAAATACATATGCAGTGTTAAAAAATACATATGAATAAAACTAAAAACATACTGTGTCGCATGTTATAATATTTTTAATGAACCAAATAATATTTACTGTTATTTGAGCATCCTCAAAAATATATATATATATACACTACATGTGATGTAAAAAATAATTGTATTTATTGAACAATGCATATATATTTAAGGAAAAAATACATAAAGTATCAACAGCACATAAACAAATTCTATTTCAAATTTGATAATTCTATTAACCTCAACTATATTTTGAATATAAAATTTAAAAAGACAAGTAAATATGTATTTGGAACTTTAATATTTACCTTTGTACCGTCAGAAATATTATTCAAAGATTGAACAACATCAGGACTGAAATGTTGTCCAGATTGCTCTAAGCCTCCCTCATCAACATTTAGTTTATCAGCTTCTATATCTACAACCTGCTCCTGAAAAATTTATGTCCAATAACATAACGAGTTATTTTACAAAATATGTTGTATTTGTATAAGGCAGTCCAATAAGTATATATATTCAAATCAACTAAGATTTTCAAAAAAAAAAATTTACCTTGCTTTGAGCGAATGCTTTCTTCAACTTTTTGATTTTTTTCTCATTAGTCCGTGAATTCCTTTAAACTCGTGACGAACTTGTTTTGATAAAAAATCTATATACAATTTTTTTTCCATGTAAAATAAATTATTTGCCCAAAAAAATTACCTCATCGCGGAATGCATCAAAATCTTTCTTAGAAATAAAGGCTTCTTTCTCAACATGACTCTCAGGCTTTGACACGGCTACTTCCTCTACATGAATATCTGGCTTTGAGTGTACCTGAGGAAAAATAAACCGAGCTGTTTGCTTTTCTTTCTTCATTTTTGAAGAAGATGCTTGTCGTGTTGGAATTGGCTTGAAAACTGATGTCTTCATTCCATCAGCCTTTGCAGCACGAGGAGCTGGTGTCCTCGTTTGGGTATGCTCATCAAAACTATCTACTTGCTTTTTCCTTAAAGGTTTCTTCGCTACTGGTGTTGAGGAATCAACCTTCTATTTCTTCTTTGAAAGTTCGTTGATCTTTCTTGGTGGTGGATCCTGAAAGTCGTCATCAGAATCAACAGAACGTTCATGTTGTATTGCATCCTTCTGTGGTATTTGCAATTTTGATAGCTCATGTTTCGTTGGCTTTATGTTCTTAAAGACAACCTAAAATAATAGGCAAATAATATATGTTAAAGAATCAGTTAAAAAATTGTAAACGAAAATATATATATGTATACTGTAAAATACATATTAATACATATGTATTTAGTAACAACAAACCTTGCCATTGTCATTGAACATAGCATTCATAAAAGACTCAAAGTGTGGACTAGGTGCAATCGTCTTCCAATTTAATAATTGGAGAATCCGATTATCAACCTTCGATGCAATCTTTGGTGGGACATTTGAACAACGCTCATAAAGCCACATTTGAATAGCCAGTGACATTCTCTGAATCAAATAAAATTGATCACCAGCTTTCAACCGGTTGTTCAAACTTCTGGCCAGATCTTCAAAAGATAAAGACACCCATGGAAAATCCTTATATCTTCCACTATCGATCAAATTGAAATGAAGACGGGGTATTACCACAGTTTCAACATTAGATAAGACAAATGAATGCAGGAAGTATAGGATTGCAAATTTCTCAGCATCCGCATCATTGTTCTCCCCCCATATTCTCTCCGTGAATGCTAGAAATAGTTGTCTTTTCTATATAATTTCTACCCCATTGAAATACTTCTCAACCATCCTATTTGGTACACCCTCATTAAAAATAAAGTCATACCTATTTGACACACAATTCAATTCAGTTATGATAGCAAATTCCCTGGGAATAAAATTAAGAAAGGTCCCATTAGCAAAAATCAGAATCCCAAAAGAAGAACTACTATTCACCTTAAGCGTCATAACGCATCTGCACAGCTGTGCTTGCACTACACATTACTGCTTCTTCATAAAATAACCAAAAATATTTTTGTCGCAAAAGTTTTTAAACTGTTCCTTGTTTAAAATTGCGCGTATGCTTCCATAAATATCTTTGTCACTGTAAGAACACATGTGTGGTGTAAATCTTGAAAGTTTTCTGACAATGAATATTTCATCTCGCATCACCTATACAAAGAATCATATAACATGCAACCAAAAAATCAAGCAGCCAATAAGAATAAAAAATATATAACAGACATATGTATTTTTATCATATCAAAACTGTAACCAACACTGAAAAATACATATCAAATATACTAAAAATACATATAGTCAATAGACTATTCTGGTATTTAAGCTAAAATTAACATGCACATGTATTTTTATCATATCAAAACTGCAACCAACACTGAAAAATACATATCAAATATACTAAAAATACATATAGTCAATAGACTATTCTGGTATTTAAGCTAAAATTAACATGCACATGTATTTTTATCATATCAAAAATGCAACCAACACTGAAAAATACATATCATATGTACTAAAAATACATATATCCAACAGACTGATGTAGTATTTCAAGTAAAATTAACATGCATATGTATTTCTTACCATATCAAAACTGCAACCAATACTAAAAAATACAAATCATTTATTCTAAAAATATATATAGCCAATATACTCTTCATGAGTAGTTAATACAACAATATATTTTCACAATTATACTATCATCTTCACAAATCAACATTCAATCACAAAATATCATCATAACACCAAAATACATATTAACTACATCAAAAAAACACATATAACTTACAACTTTAACATCTTTACTTGGGGCAAAATACATTTTAATCAAAAAATACATTTAGAACCAAAAAATACCTCTTCCTCGCTAATATCTTCAGAATCATCATCAAAAGAGATCTGAACATCCTCATCAACCTTAGTCAAATCTTCAATTTCTTTTGCTTTTCTTTTCTTCTCATTTTTTTAAATTTTTTTTCCTTCTGAGAAGGCTATTTCTTCAAAGATTTTTTTTTCAAAATTCTTTTCATCTTCAGTGGATCGTTGCGAAATTTTGACCTAATCTCCTCCGGTTTCTCAGATTTCTTTGACTGTAAAAAATTTGAAACAATTTTAACTACATCTTCTTGAGTTAACCCAAGACTAAAAGATGGTCCACAATCATAGACCAAATTTGAATTACTTATACCACTATTTGTTCGTGATTTTAGTGTTTGTTCATCCATTAAAATCAAAAACCTTAAATTCTGATTTTGAGATATATTAGAGTTTGCTAATTCTGAAATTTACCAAAAAAAAAATGCTAACATGCAATAGGTAAATTAAGAGTTACCTGAAATAGATGAAGATAATCTTTACTGATGATGCTAAAATCGTGCAAAGTGAAAAAAATGAGAGCGGGAAGATATACTTTAGCTCGAAAAAATGATAAAAAATCTTTCAAAATAATGAAAGAGAAAGCTAATGGCGTGAAAAGAGAAAAAACTTACAGTTACTTCTCCAAGTGGGTAAAAAATAGGGACCACATAAAATAATGCTATGGATATTACAAAATGTAATTTAATAAAATTGTTATTATTTTTTATAATTTCATGCTTAAGTTTGATACTTTATGTATTTTTTCCTTTTTAAAACATTTAATAAAATAAAAAAAAGAGATAATTATTGATACCAACAATAATACTTGCCATAATTATCAAAAGATTTAATGAAGAGTGATAAATGTTGAAGGCTATAAATAAGAATATAATGTGAATATTAAATATGACAAAAAATGATTTTCTAATAGTTTTAAAAAATATTTTTCTTTAAAGTTGCTATAACTTACAATTATTTCTTTAGTCTAGTAATTATTAAAAAGTGTTGCTATAACTTGTAATAAACAATCTAATAAGTCTATTTAGGATAATTTTCACGTCAAAGTTGGGTATCATTGTGAACCCATTTAGATTGATAATTTATGATGGCTTTATTTGGGCTGACCCAAATCAGCTCATATTTAAAATCACTCTAAGCCAACCCATCAGAACATGAACGAATTGGGTGAATCAAATGGGTTTGAGCTAGTTTTACCACCTCAAGTGCTACATAAATTGGAATAAAAAAAGTGACATATATTATTAAAAATTGACATAAAAATTACTATATTATACATTAATTAACAAAATAAAATATTTAAAAGTCGCAAAAAAATATTTAACTCTTCAAAATTTTTAGTACCACATAAATTGAGATAAAGAAAATAATATATATTACTTAAAATACATATTAAAAGTATTATAAATTATAATATTAATAATTTAAAATTTTTAAAATTATATAACAAATTTGATGGTCTCTCCTATGAGTGACACAAAATTATAGAGCATCAACCACATACGTCATGGATAATTATAATATAATTTGAGTTTGAGATGGTGGCGTTATCTTAGAGGAAAGAAAAAAACGTGTACATGTGAATATATAAATCCTTCAACGATGAATCTAGACGGGTCATGAAATGTTAATTTGTGTGGCGTCTTCTACGGTACTACACTTATCTAGAAAAAAACATAGTACGTGGGAAGTGTTTTAATTTTACCCCTCTTATCTATGTTGCAATGAAACAAAGCCCTCAATAATCATTTCATCATAAATAAACTCCTTACCTATTAACTATCTATATAAATCCAATAATTGAAGAATAGAAGTTGGAAGATGATTAACGCAATAAGATTAGCAAATAGAGCATAACTAGCACCATCTGTGTTGTCAAATCCTTTTCCATATCACATTGCTCAAAATTCTGTTGCTGCTGAGATTAGATTCAGACAAGTAGTAACCTCTGCTAGACAACCCGACCACAACATGGATCAAACTAAGAAACCTGCCGAGGATCAGCAACACAAAGCTACGTAAGTTAATTTCCTCATCTTTTTGCCTTTTTTCTTAATTAAACTGAACCATATGTACTGTCCTTAAGATGGAAGGAGTTTTGGGGTGTTGTTTGTGATTTTGGGTAGTATTATTTAATGCTAATTTGTTTCTGCTATTGTGTGTTTGTTTTGTTGTTATCTGTTGTTTTATTTCTGATACTATCTGTGATTTCGTTGTTACCTTTTATTTCTTATTTTTATATTGTGTCTTTTCTTATATTTTTTCTTATATTACGTCTTCTTCTATGTTGTTTTGTTTGATCTTGAGCTGAAGCCATTAGAAACAACCTCTTTACCTTAGTGATGTAAGGTAATGTAAATTGTGAAATATGAGGTAGTGGTAGGTACTAGGTAGTGATGTGAAATGCATACATTCTACCACACTGCTCCTAGACCCCAGACCCCAGAAGCCTACTTGGTTGTATTTTCCCTGCGAGTTATTCGCTATCTATTGATATAACATCACTTCTATTTATTCAAAGTGTGTTAAAATGAGGGAAAAAGCAATTTGTAATCGGCATCATAAGTGAGATTAGCATCCTATAAGTAATTAGGTGGATAATTGGCAAGCAATAATCCTACGTAATTTTGTTTACTAAAATTTTTAATTTCTTCGTCTGTACTATTAAAATTCTTTTAGTAATACTAGTCTTTTATTATGATTATATATAATATATTAAATAAGTTTTGAAAAATTATTTTGACAAGCTTTTTAATAGATCAATTATGGCTACGTAGCGGTTCAAATTTGATAAATTGGAATGGGCTGGACTGAAAGGCTGAGCTAATAAATGGATTCTCAAAGTTGGGCATGTTGAACAGATTATGAGCTAATTTTGCCACCCGTGGTGATTTGATAATTGATCAGATAATTGTGCCATGGTTTATATCCAACTCTTTTAAAATTCTAGATTGCTATTGGTATAGTCGAGTATTCGTTCTAATTCTAAGAATGAATTTTATTTTTTTGCATAGTAGTAGTAGAAACTATAATAATAATAATAATAACAATAATAATAATAACAGTGATGCGCATATATAATTGGGTTGAAGGGACACGATGTCGAGCAGCTATGGAGATGGATATGCAACAAGATCAGATGAGGAAGGTTTTGGAGGCATCTATGGCGGAAACAAAGAGGACGAGTAAAATATTAAACATGGCAAAGCCCCTGGTATAATTTTTACTTTAAAATATATAGTATGCTATATGTTTTATTTATCTCAAGTGTGCGTATAATAAATTTTTGCTGAATTAATTATTATTTATTATTGACAAAAATAGAGTATGATACTAAACAAGGAAGTGAAGTCGGCGAGAAGGAGAAGGCTCGTAACCAGCATCAAGTAGCATGAAGTGAAAATTGTCCTGCCTTGTGTTAAATATTTACTTTTTCTTGGTGACTTGATAGATGTGTACTAATAAGGTTTAGTATGTAACTAGTGGACACGTTCGCACTGTGATAAAAAACATATTTAGAATTATGAAACTCTCTTTTATGAAAATAAAGATACTTATAAATATCATACATTTTCATTCAAACATGAGAATTATGAAGAGCTCTCTACTAGAAAATATCATACATTTGAATTCATTAAATATGTGAATGTTAATAAAAAATTAAGAAATATTAAAGTGTCCGAGCTTCGTGCTGTCATAAAAAGTAAATACGTGAAATTTATAAATATTTCTAAAATGTAGACATCATGAAATATCTTTTTTTAATTAATAAAATGAATAAATGCTAAAAATGAAAATACTTCAGCTATAATTCAAGTCTGTTACAGCTACTAAAAACAATTACAATGAAAATGAGAGATCACCTAAATCCACTATCTTTTTTATGTTAGTCTCGTCCAACTGGATATTTTTTGTTCAATGAGAGCATTATATAAATGAAGCTAAGGACATTTTAAATACTCTTCACGGATTGATTATAAACCCATTGAGCAGCCAAAACTAAACTGCGTGGGAGATGAGTTAGCTTGAGTTATAATCTAACTTGACCTAAAAATAAAACATAATTGACCCAACTCAATAAAGTTTGAACGGGTTCAATTTGAAACCTCTAATTTTACCCATAATCAAGTATTATTTGAAAAAGGAACAATGATATATAATGAGGTTTCTAAGAACCAACAAAGAAAAAAGAAAACTCAACTCTAAGAAAACAAATAAAATGAAAAAAAATATTGAACTAATAGTTCACAACTATATATTGTCTATGTTATTGCCTCCGATTTTTGCCTCTATGAACTATGCTATTTTGAAATCATTTGCCTGAATCTTCAATCTTGTGAAGATCTACACTTACAATGTACTCTTCTCTGGTCTTGGATGCCTCATCTCTAAAGTGATCATCACCGACTCCTCAAAGAGAAGATTAAATATGAAATTCTTTGCTAAAACGCTTTGTAAAAAGATTTTATCATCTAAAAATATTTTACAAAATATAAGATCAATTCCGGAAATTGAAGCGCCCGCTACGCGCGAATACAAGGAAGGACCGAACCATAAGTACCTATTGTATACAATCTTATTCCATATTTATGCAAAAGGTTGTTTCCACGAATACCACAAAAATAAGTATCCCAAAAATGTTGGTACTAATAAGCATTCAAGAACTACCATCAAAAGCTCACAAAAACATGTCAAGTTATGGGATGAAATCACTTTCGAGTTTCAACGTTTAAAAAAAAATATTCAAAAATATTTCATAGAAAACTTTCTACTCTCCATCTTATCCAAAAAAGCTACGGGCCTCACCTTTTACTTATAGTTTAACTCTTGCTCGTTGAAAACTTAAAGATACAACATTACATGAAATCGTTTTCAAAAGAATACAAAATAAGAGAGGAACACCAGTTTTTGGTTTATTTTCTTAATCATCCATGTGGAGAGAGCCAAAGTGTTTATCTTATTACATAGAATGTAGAATGAAACTGATTTTTATAGACATTTAGCCATTTAGAAGCTTAATAAAATAGAAACAAAGAAAAAAAAGCAGCAAATCATAACTGAAAAATTTATTAATATTGAAGATGAAGGAAAAACATGAAGGAGGAGAAAATTATGATACCTCAATCTTTTTTATTTTTATGATAAAGTCTGATGAAATCTCTTTATATTTCTCGGCGACGCCAACTTCACATGTATCTAATTAATCGTCACTGAAGGAAACTCTTTAATTTATATATTTAGGACAAAGAGATTAGTTACAACCTCTTTAAACTAGAAGAGATTAGGAGATGTATCCACCATGGCATAGCCACATACAATGGAGATCGTACAAAAAATTATTCGAAGTATATGAATCACATATTACTTTTTGTGCATATATTCTTATTCTTGGACGCCCTTACCAGAGTTTATGATTTCGCCATATAGCGAATTTTATTACAATATAATTAAATAGAAATCAAAACAAATCTCTTTACGATTTATAGCCTACTATAATGATCTAGAGGAATAAGATAACAAACATGAAAATAAAGTGTAAACCATTTAAAGCTACAATAGAAGAAAATCTCACATGAGAAAAAATTAAATTTATCTAATTTTTTTTTTGAGAATTTACTATTACGATAACTTAATCAAGCTTCAATTGACATCCAGAAAATGTAAATAAATATGAGAAGCGTGGAAGAAAACTTGTAGAATAAAATTGACTGTAATAAAATAAAGTTTGGTGGTGTAGATATTTCGCTGCGAACCGTGAGGCAACGATCATTTAATATTATCTTCGTTCACTTCACTAACTTTCAAATTATTTTCAAATCCCCCTCTATCGTGATCATTTACCAACTCTAAAAGAAAAGAATTTGCATAGTAAAAATTCAATTATTAAAAGCTACACAAACAAAGTAAAAATTCAATTATTAAAAGCTACACAGACAAAATAAATTACAGTATGTAGAAGATTCACTATCAATCAATGTATAGTTGTAGAAAATGGTATGAGAGGGGAAAATAATAATTTAGCAGGACACGAGAATAAATTAGCAGTGCATTATTCAAAAAATAATTTTATACAATTGAAGATATTGTATTTACAATTGAGGAAGATGAAGAATTGATTAATGGCGGTGAAAGGTGAAATAAATGTAAAAAACTATCCTCTGAACTTGGAATGAAGAAGCTTAAGAATACGAACGACTGGAATTTGGAAAATTAAGATCATGTACGTGGACTAGACTGACTTTAATGAAAAGGTTTAAGACCTCAATATGAGTTTTAGGTGAACATTTATTTTGTATGACCTTTTAAAGTCATTTATAGATCACTATTAATTTTGATATTTTTAATTTTAATTCTAAGAAGATTTCAAAAAAAATGAAAAAATATGATTAAAATTTCTAGTCAAAGAGACATGCTACATCAGCTTTTTTCATATTCTCCTTTATATACATGTATTCATTACGTCGAAGTTGCTGTGTTTTTAGCTTGTAGTACATTATTATTTAGGAGCGAAGAAAATTGTCATGCCTGCTGACATCGACTTGGTGACTCGATATAAATATATATGTGATGTTCCGGCATTCGACGGAATACTTTATATTTTTGTCTTGAGAAAGTCGTATGTTTTCAAGTAACTAAGGTTGTGTTTAATGCTGAATTTTAATGTTTCAGGGCAAGGAGTGAGCTGAAGAGAAAGTCTCAGAAAAGTAGCAAGAAAACAATTCTGACGAGCAAAATGGTGGACCGTCAGTCGTACGACGGATCACCAACCTGACCGTTAAGCCTAAACAGAACCCAAGACTTCAGGTCCTACAGCGACAAACCAAATGATGGACTGTCAGTCTTACGATGGACCACCAAGTTGGCCATCGGCGTTATCCCGAACCAGGCTCCACGAAGGACTCAGCGACGGACCAAATGGTAGATCGTCATTCTTACGATGGACCACCAAATTAGCCGTCAAGTTCATCCAGAACCTGGATCCCTGAAGGGCTCAGAGATGGACCAAATGGTGGACCGTTAGACTATGATAGACCACCAAGTTGGCTATCAGTTTTATCTAGAAAGTGATCTTCCCAAATCAGCAGCGACAGGCCTAATAGTGGACCGTCAACCTTGCGACGGACCACCAATTCGGCCGTAACTTTGGATGTAAATTTTAGGATTTCGAATTTTAAATCCTTTTAGCGGGGAACATATCAATACCAAGTATTAGGGTTTAGTAGGGACTTTTGTTTTCAGTTTTATACTTTTGTCTTTAGTTTCATACTTTTGTCTTTAGTTTCATACTTATGTCTTCAGTTTCATACTTTAGTTTAGAAGGACTCAGCGATGGACCAAATAGTAGACCGTCATTCTTACGATGGACAACCAAGTTGGCCGTCAAGTTTATCCAGAACCTGGATCCCTGAAGGACTCAGAGACGGACCAAATGGTGGGCCGTCAGACTTACGACGAACCACCAAGTTGTCCGTCAGTCTTATCTAGAAAGTGACCTTTCCAAATCAGCAGCGACGAGCCTAATGGTGGATCGTTAACCTTGCGATGGACCACTAATTTGGCCGTCACTTTGGACACAAATTTTATGATTTTGAATTTTAAATCCTTTTAGTAGGGAACATATAAATACCAAGTATTAGGGTTTAGTAGGGAACATATAATTCACAACATTAATTATTTGAACATCTTGGTGACCATAACTCTAGTTAATTCATTCTCATTGGAATTATATCTATATTTACTCTCAGTAGCTGGAATTTTGTGTAACACAATACAAAAGAACTCTGTTAACATTCCCAAAATCCCTTTGTATTTCAGAGCCTTAGATCAATAGTTGGGATTCGAAACCCAACCCAGTTAGGTTTTATATTTGACAGCAACCACTTACTCTCTCATAAGAGATTTATAATTTGGGCCTATCAAATTTTGCCACCATTGCCGAGGATTATGATTGTTAATTAAGTTTGTGTTTGTTAATTGACCTTGGGTCAAGTTTCCTAAAATTTTACTTTCGTTTGTTGTTTTTGTTTGTGCAGGGGAATTGTAGTGTATACCAATTACATGGAGATCGGGTACACCATTATTACCAATATATCTGGAACTGTAACTTATTGGTAGAATGCTAGAACCCTAAGATGCTGAGAGACTAGCCGCATCAGCTAGAGCTTAACTAAATCAACAGAATGATAGCCAGCAGACACATCATCCTAACCCCAATGATGATGATTTAGGAGATGATGACTTGTTGGATCCTGCTAATCGAAGGCGTTTAGAGAATGTAGCTGCACCAATAACCAAAAATTTGAACAAAAACCATTCTTTCAGGACGAGACCTGATCGACAAGCTATTTAATTTGATATTAATAATGATGAAGATGGAATGGATGAAGCTGGTTCCACTGGAGCTATTATTCCTCCACCTTTAGCTCCAGGAGCAAAGTTCAATATTACCAGTACAATGATCCAACTCTTTTATCTGAAGGGGTTGTTTGGTAGACTCTCGGGAGATGATCCCAATATGTATTTAGTGAATTTTGTCACTATTTAAAAGTCCTTTGATAACCCGAGAGTGGGACAGAATGCCATTTGGTTGTATTTATTTTTGTTGTCTCTATCTTGGGAGGCAACATTATGGCTTAATGAGCTGACGCCCGCTTCTATAACCAACTAGAGGCGATTGAAAGAGGCTTTCCTAGAAAGGTTCTTTCTGCCTTCCAGAAGGGTACAGTTGAGGGACGAGATCAGCAACTTTAGGCAGCTCCCAACCAAGGCCCTTTATGAGATATGAGAGAGATTTAAAAAGAAGTTGAAATAGTATCCGAACCATAATATAACAAATATTTATCTGATGGAGACTCTTTATCGGGCTTTGAACTCTATTAAGAAGCTAGTTGTTGATAATGCTGTAGGGGGATTATTTTTGGATCTCACATTTTAGGAGGCCTTAGATATGCTTGACTGGATGAACAAACAAAGTAAATCTTAGCATACCAGGGATTCTATGGCAGCAAGCCCTGTTATGTCTATTGGCATAACTGCGGAGCAATGTAAGAAAGAGGAAGAATGTGATCAAGACATGGCATACTTAAAGACGCAGATGGATCTATTGACCAAATATCTATTACCTGCAAAGACTGAAAAGGTAAAGGCTGTTGCGGCTAAAGGTAGAGATGATTCCGATTCGGAAGAAGAGGTCAACTATTTTAATAATAGGGGGTTTTGGAAGCAATAGCCAGGGAAATCAAGGTTGGAACTACTACGATAAGGCTGGTTATAAGGATAGAGAACAAAGAAATTAGAAAGGTAAGAATGATAGAAGTGGGCTATATGTAACCTCCCAAAAGCAGAGATAGTGCTGTAACTAGATCTGACAAGATGTCTATGGAGGATATGATGGAGAAATTATTAAAGGGAGTTGAAGCTACCAACTCTGGAGTGACTACCATAAAGAGTGATTTATCTTCTATGAGTCAGTTGGTGAACTCGCACTCTACATCTATCAAGCCGTTGGAGCAATAAATGAGTTAGCTCTCGGTAGCGTTAAATCAGAGGAAGACTGGAACATTGCTAAGGGAAACCATTCAGAACCCACAAAATAATAGCTCTTGCATGGCTATCACTACTAGAAGTAGTAAGGTATTGGCAGGCCCTCTTGGGGGTAAGCCTGCGGTTGATATTATAGCAGATAAGGTTGAAGAAGTAGAGATTGATCATCTGGTAGAGTTTGGGAAATTGGATGAGGTTATGGATGACACACCACCCAACAGTCAGCAGGTAAATGAATCAAAGAAGAATAAAGAGAAGGAGGTTGAAGTTGTACTTACTACTCTTCCAATGCCACCTTCTTCATTTCCTTATTGGTTGAAAAAGAAAGCTGATGACACCAAGTTCAGCAAATTCATGGCTAGGCTGAAGTAGTTGATGATTAATCTACCACTGGTGGAGGCATTAGAGAAAATGCCTGGATACACAAAATTCATAAAATACCTTATCACAAAGAAGAGGTCGGTTAGTTTTGAGAAGATGGACAATTTGTATCATTGTGGTGCTATGTACACAAGGTCTCTGGTAAAGAAAAAGGTAGATCTGGGAGCATTTACTATCCCATGCTCTATTGGACCTCTTGACTTTGCAAGATCTCTATGAGACATGGGAGCTAGCATTAACCTTATGCCGCTAGCTGTTTACAAAAATTTAGGTTTGGGAGATCCCACACCAACTAATATGCGACTTATGATGGTGGATAGGTCGGTCAAACAACCTGTTGGTATTTTGTATGATTTATTGGTGAAGGTTGCTAGTTTTATATTTCCAGCGGATTTTGTTATTCCTGATTACGAGGTAGATTTTGAGGTGCCCATAATCTTGGGTCAACCTTTCCTCAAAACTGAAAGTGTGCTGATTGATTTTAAAGCTAATGAGCTCTTATTCAGGCTGAATGATGAGGTGGTGAGATTGGTTGTGTTCCAATTAATAAAGCAGCAGAAATAAATAAGTGTGTTTTCCATTATTGATGTCTATTAAGAGGAGGAGCAGAAAGTATCGATAGAAGAGAAATTTACTGTTGAAACCCTGGTTATAGTATTGATGAATTTTGATTAGGATGGTGTAGAAGATTATAAGGAGAGTGTTTGTCCCTTGACTAGAATGGGGTCTTACTCATATGCTCCCACGATATTGGACTTGGACTTAGAAAATTATCCCAGGCTACCTGCTAAGCCCTCTATAGAAGAACCACCTGTTCTGGAGCTGAAAGAGTTACCTAGTCATTTAAGGTATATGTTCCTGGGCAGTGGGAATGCACTACCTATTATTATTATGGCTGACCTGGGTGAGCAGCAGGTGGAAGCACTTGTTTCGGTGCTGCAAAGATACAAAAGAGAAATAGGCTAGACTATTGCTGATATTATTGGTATTCCTTCTGGCATCTGCACGCATAAGATAGAACTTCAGTAAGAATGTACTCCTACTATTAAGCATTAACATCGACTTATCCCACCAATGCAAGAGGTGGTGAAGATGGAAATTATTAATTTGCTAGATGCAGGAGTGGCTTATCCTATTTTCGATAGTAAATGGGTAAGCCCGATTCAATATATGCCCAAGAAAGGGGGCATGACTGTTGTTGCAAATGAAAAGAACAAGTTGATTCCTCTCAGGCCTATGACTGGTTGGAGAGTTTGCATGGACTACCGCAAACTAAACTCATGGATTTTAAAGGACCACTTCCCAATTCCCTTGATGGATCAAATGCTTGATCGGTTGGCAGGAAGGGGGTGGTATTGCTTTTTGGATGGATATTCAGGCTATAATCAGATTTGTATTGCTCCTGAACATTAGGAGAAGACAACGTTTACATGCCCATATGACACTTTTGCATTCAAGCGGATGCCGTTTGGGTTATGTAATGCACCCGCTACCTTCCAAAGGTGTATGATGTCTATTTTTTCAGATATGGCTGAGGACACTTTGGAGGTGTTCATGGATGATTTTTCTGTGGTTGGAGATTCATTTGAGCTGTGTCTGGAGAACTTGAGTAAGGCTTTACAGAGGTGTGTGGAATTTAATGTTGTGCTTAATTGGGGAAAATGCCACTTCATGTTAAGGAGGGTATTATTCTAGGGCACAAATTTCAGCAAAAAGGATAGAGGTCGATCAAACCAAGGTAGTGGTTATTGAGGAACTACCTCCTCCCATCTCAGTGAAATGGGTGCGTAGTTTTCTTGGACATGCTGACTTTTATCGGAGGTTTATAGGAGATTTCTCTAAAATTGCAAATCCACTTTGCAAACTTTTAGAGAAGAAAACTAAGTTCTTCTTTGACACTGATTGCGTTAAGGAATTTGAATGCCTCAAGAGAAAGCTGGTTGAAGCCCCTATCATTGTTACACTGGACTGGTCAAAACCATTTGAGATTATGTATGACGCAAGAGGTGTTGCCTTTGGAGCTGTGTTGGGGCAAAATAAAGACAAATTATTTCATCCAGTTTATTATGCCAGCAAGCACTGAATGGAGCTCAGAAGAACTACACCATCACAGAGCAGGAACTTCTAGCAGTGGTGAATGCTTTTGAGAAGTTTTGGGCATATTTGCTGGGTACCAAGATGGTGGTACACCCTAACCACGCTGCCTTGAGGTACCTAATGGCGAAGAAGGACGCTAAACCAAGGTTGATCTGGTGGGTATTACTACTTTAGGAATTTGACTTCGAGGTCAAGGACTGTAAGGGATGTGAGAATTAAGTGGCTGATCATTTATCCAGACTCGAAGGTGATCAAGTCATAAAATACGGGCTTGATATTGATGATTCCTTTCTTGATGAGAAAGTATTGGTTGCAGTTCTCAAAAAAGTACCTTGGTATGCTGACTTCACGAATTATGTGGTAAGTGAAGTGGTACCAGGAAATATTTCCTTTCATCAAAGGAAAAAGTTTCTTCAAGATGTGACCCATTACTTCTGGGATAATCCATATCTTTTTCGGAGATATGCATATGGTATTATTAGACGGTGCATCCCAAAAGTAGAAATGCTGAGCATTTTGGAAGCAAGCCATGCCTCCCCAGTTGGAGGTCACCACACAGGTGATCGGACTGCAAGGAAAGTGCTTTAGAGTGGCTACTATTAGCCCTCTTTGTTCAAGGATGCCTATGAGTTCGTGAAGGGATGTGACTGATGTCAAAGGCAAGGGTCCATCTCAAAGCACCATGAAATGCCAATGTCAAAATAGCTGGAGGTAGAATTATTTGATGTGTGGGGCATAGACTTCATGGGGACTTTTGTTAGGTCATTTGAAATGAAGTACATACTTGTTGCTGTTGACTACATGTTAAAATGGGTTGAGGCTCTAGCTCTGGCGGATAATGAAGAAAATTGGGTTGTTGTATTTTTAAAGAGAAATATCTTTTCTCGTTTTGGGGTACCATGAACCATTATAAGAGATGGAGAATTGCTCTTTTGTAATAAGATATTCTGAGCCGCATTGGCAAAATATGGGGTTAAACAAAATAAGGTAGCTATGCCATATCACCCACAAACAAGTGGGCAAGTGAAGATCTTCAATCGAGAAATCTAGGCTATCCTTGCCAACACGGTGAATGCTAGCAGGAAGGATTGGGCTAGGAAGCTAGACGATGCATTATGGGCATATCAAACAGCTTTTAACACACCTATTGGCATGTCGCCATTCCAATTGGTTCATGGTAAGGCATGCCATTTGCCGATTGATCTAGAGCATAAAGTGCTGTGGGCATTAAAACATCTTAATCTGAATAGGAATGAGGCAACAAATATGAGACTGGGGAAGCTTAATAAGATGGATGAGTTCTATCTCGGAGCCTGTGAGAGAGCCGACCTATACAAGGAACAAATAAAGAGATACCATGATCGCAGAATTGAAAAAAAAAAGTGTCAGAAAGGTGACTTGGTGCTTCTATTCAACTCCAGAATCAAATTGTTTCCAGGTAAGCTCAAATCCAAATGGTCTAGCCTATTTTAAGTGTGTCAAGCCTACACATCTGGAGTAGTTGAACTTGAAAATCAAGATGTAAGTATCTTCAAGGTAAATGGGCAACGTGTGAAACTAAATATCTATCCAAAGGACTCGATAGAGAATATTGCTACTGTCTATCTCGATGAAGTTTGAGTAATCGAGATAACTGAGTCGTGCTGCTACAATAAATCAGGAGCTAGTGGGAGGCAACCCACAATGTGTTATTGTAAAGAATTTATTAAATTTTGTTGTTATTAGTGCATTTTTGATATATGTGAAGTGTGTAGGACCAAAATTACAGCAAAAAAGAGGAGTGGTACAGTTGAAAATAGGGGTAAAAACATGAGCTACTGGAATAAAAGTGATGGTCGATTAGGTGGACCACCATCCCTATGACGGTTCACCATTTCCTTCATTGTAACCAACCAAAAAAATTCATTCACTGGATTAAGTTGACGGTTAAAGATGCTAATGTTGTCAGATGCAAGGATCCTCAAGTTTAGAAGGCGATTAGATTGCAGATAGAAGGAGCACGTGAGAAGTTCTATGATAGGTTAACACCCACTCCCAGAGGGATCAAAAGGTTATTCATGAAAGAGCATGATATTGTGACAAAGGACTTACTTGAATATTCTAAGTTGGAATGCCATTTCAATGAATATGGACTAGCATGGATGAGCCAACCATCGGGAGCCTATCAACCGAATTGGGTAAGAGAATTCTTTGCAAATTATCTTGCACTGGTAGAACAGGATTGCCCAAAGGGGACATCAATTACAAATTTGTCGAACAGAGAGTCTATACCTGTCCGAGGATTCACTGTAGATATTTCAGCCCAAACCATCAATAGGATGTTATTCGGACCAGAGTACGAGGCCCCACTTGTTGTGCCTGATCTTGAGTATAGATTAAGAAACCCTTTCGCTCAAAGGCAGTCAGTGGCTTCATCGTTGATTGAGGATGGTAACCCCTCTTGGTTAACCAACTCACGAGAGCATATTGCAAAATACTCCCTTATTTTTAAGGCTAAATTCTGGTGGGCTGTTGTTCATTTGAGGTTAATGCCAACAAAAAGGAATGGAAACTTGGATAAACATAGAGCCATATTGGTGGCAAGCTTGATCTTAGGGCTTCCAATTGACTATGACCAGATAATTGCAGATAAGATATTTGTGAGGCCCCATAAAATTTCTAGTGCATTGCCATTTTTGTGCTTAATCACAGCTTTATGTAGACAGGCTGGTGTGGCCTTGATTCGTGAAGTAGGCAATGAAATCTAGACTACACAAATAAGACCTTGAGTAGTTGAAGGATGAGTCGAAATTTGAGATGCATGGCACAAAGCCTCTAGCTTACCAGACTCAATTTGCACCAGTTTCTGATACTACAGAGATTCCCATAGATATGCCATTGCCCATTACCACCTATGTGCCACCTGAGTACGTACCACAAGGCATATCTGTAGGGTCAGGTTCTGCACAATCAGTAGGTGGAGCAGATTTTCCTGAATACAGGTTCACACTAAAAAACTTTGTTAAGTCAATAAAACATAAGAGGTTTCAGAGACAACTAGATAAGTGGGCTGCAAACTTCAAACCTTTTGTTGATGAAATTGTGGTTGATGCAATTCATCCATACCAAACCATTCAGACTAGGATGGACACCATGGAACTTTATATCAACAAAAGGTTTGATTCACTGTCCCTTTCCGACCTTGCCAAGCTGATGGCTAAGAGGAGAAAGAGTCACTGAAGAATAAAGAAAAAATGAGAAAGAGCGAAAAAGATGAAGCAGCAGGGGTGTCTATAAGTGTTGCCTCAGTATTGAAGGGTGAGGTTGTGAGCGCCCCTACCACCATAGTGGCCAACATTGCACCAGGTGAGGACGCATGAGCCTCGCCACACTTCACAAATGCCTCAGATGAATAAGAGGTAAAACAAGTAAAACCATTTCCTTGTACTTTAAATCAATACTTTGAGGACAATGCATCTATTTTTCTGTGGGGGTAGGTTTACTTGTACTTGTACCATGATGGGTTGTGTTGCCAATCTCTTTTCCATCCATGTGCTAGCTAGTAGAATTGGCATGTCTAGGGTGTTTTTATTTTCACATCTTTAATTTTCTGTCTAGGGTGTTTTTATTTTCGCATATCTAATTTCCTAAGCTTGTGAAGTAAATATCTGTGTTTAATGTTATTTATAAATTTTTTCCCTGTTTCAGTATCCCTTTGTAGATATGAATAATGAATGATGTTGGCATAAGACTATGACCATGAATGTGTAATTATTTACTCTAATCATGTAGCATGTGTGTATAACCTTCAGTGAGTCTGCATTTCGCATTAACATGAAAAAGGTGCATGAATTATGTGATGGAAATCCTAAGAGCAGCAGAACTAAGTTTAACTTAGTTGCCACTGTGTGTGTGAGGTTTTGTCTTGATTCTTGCATAGTGTAGTGCCTAAAACATGCTCGAGTCATTGATACTGTTCTCTAACTGATTCAATAGGATAGGATGATAGGCCCCCTTTGTATTTTTAGTCCACTTAGCCTAAATAATTAACCTCTCTAAGATTTTTCTCTCACTCAAACCTGTTTTGAGCTTTTTACTAGTTTTATTCATTTCCTATAACTATAATTAACTCTCCATTGGGAATTAGCATTCAAATCTAGCCCTGGCCCAATATTATACACTGTGTACCTCAACTTAGGCAAAAACCTAAGCTGAGGGTAGCTATTGTAAAAATGCAAGCACCCAGTGGAAAGTTGGTTTAGAAAATAGTTTAAAGGCATTTGGCCATGATCTGTCCAAAGATATTGTGCACCTCATCTTAAGTTGAGGGTGGCTGATGCTCTAATATATATATATATATATATATATATATATATATAGAATTGATTAACGGTGATTCTAAGCAAGTTGTTTAAAACAACAACTTGGGGGTTGAAAAGTTCCCAGGGCAAGGAGAGTTAAACCCCATTGAGTCACTTTACCCAAAAGAGTACCCTTTCCTAGCCCGAAGCCTCATTACAAGCCTAGAAAAAACCTGTTTGATCCTAACGAATTAGCTTGGAGGGTGTGTTAAATGGCAAGGGCAAGCCTATAGGTACCTAGACTATGCTTGTAACTTCTTTGAGGAGTGTGAGATTTTGATTGTGTCCATGCAATATAAAGAGTAGTGGACTTCATTGTTGTAAGGGCAACTGGAGTTTTGCTTAGTTCTGCTGTTAGCTGTGGGACATGACATCCATGTTTGTATGTGCCGAATTATAATCAATGCTGGGTGTAGAACATGCTGGTTAAAATTTATGTGAGTGAAATGATGAGTGAATGGTCACGTCAAAGTGATTTATTAGTTGGTTGCTTGTCATGATATGGTTTATGTATGCAATTGGATGCTGAGTTGCTTGAGGGAAAGCAACAATCTTAAGTTGATGGTGTTAATGTTTTGACTTTTGATGGAATATTTTACATCTTTGTCTTGATAAAGTTGTATGTTTTCAAGCAACTAAGGTTGTGTTTAATGCTGGTTTATAATGTTTCAGGCCAAGAAGTGAGCTGAAGAGAAAGTCTCTGAAAAGTGGCAAGAAAATAGTTTTGACGATCAAAATGGTGGACCATCATTCGAGTGATGGATCACCAACCTGACCATCAAGCTTAAACATAACCCCAAGACTTCAGGTCCTGCAGTGACGGACCAAATGACAGACCGTCAGTCTTATGACAGATCACTAAGTTAGCCGTCAGCGTTATCTAGGACCAGGCTCTACAAAGGATTCAGTGATGGACCAAATGGTGGACCGTAATTCTTACGATGGACCATCAAGTTGTCCATCAAGTTCATCAGAAACCTGGATCCTTGAAGGACTCAGAGATGGACCAAATGGTAGACCGTCACACTTACGATGGACTACTAAGTTGGCCACAGTCTTATCCAGAAAGTGACCTTCCCAGATCAGCAGCGACGGGCCTAATGGTAGACTGTCAACCATGCGACGGACCACCTAATGGTGGATGTGAATTTTATGATTTTGAATTTTAAATCCTTTTAGCGGGGAACATATAAATACCAAATATTAGGGTTTAGTAGGGACTTTTGTCTTCAGTTTCATACTTTTGTCTTAAGTTTTATACTTTTGTCTTCAGTTTTATACTTTTGTCTCTATTAAGAGTTTTACATTATTTTTCATTGAGATTTGAATCCAGAGAGGGAGTCTTGATTATCAGTTTTCATTTTTTCCATCAATGATTGAGGAGAACAATATTGTGACTTTTCTAAGTACTCTTTTGAAGTTATTTATGAACCCCAATATAACCTTGATTTCTGACATAGAGATGAGTAGCTAAACTCCCAAAACTAGGGTTATGGGAGCCTTGATGTAGAGAACTATTTTGGGGTTGTAAATGTGTTTTCTTTCTAACATCTATCAAAATTTCATGAATCTTTCTTCATTTCAATGACATCTCTTAGTTCCAAACTTGAGAAGTAAGCCCATAAATTCCAATTGTCTGAAAAGAAAGTGGATGTAGGGAAAAAAGGTGATTCACATGAACTCTATAGTTTACCCTTTGGGTTAATGGGTTGATGCTTTAACATGATCAACCCTCATGAAAGTGTTATTGAATAATGCATGAATCTTTTAAGTTTGAGAGAAGTAAAGAGTAAAATACCTATTAGGTTGAGAAATATGTGGGTAATCTTTAGAATTCAATAATTCTTGTAATTGGATGCATAAGTTAGAATTCGAACCCAAATTCATATCCTTAATTGTTTGAACATCTTGGTGAGCATAACTCTAGTTTATTCATTCTCATTGGAATTACATCTATATTTCAGTAGCTGGAATTTTGTGTAACACAAATACAAAAGAACTTTGTTAAAATTCCCAAAATTCCTTTGTGTTTCGGAGCCTTAGATCAATAGTCTAATAACAGTCACAATACTTAGTGAACACGATATTCCCTGTGGGATTTGACACCCAACCCAGTTGGGTTCTGTATTTGACAACGACTGCTTACTCTCTTGTAAGAGAGTTGTAATTTGGGCGTATCAATATGCTTCTTTTTCCTAGTATATATATACTAAGGTTTAGTCTGCAATTAATAACATCATAATTTCTATGTTTTAATCTTGTAATATATAAAGGACCATTTAATATTTCATTGATATGTTTTTTCTCCCCAAGGAAGTAAGTTAAAAAGCATCACTACAAAAAGTTTTCGGTTTTATGCCTGCTACCCACTGCCCTTCCGCGCTGCTTTTCTTCCCCTCTCTCTTATTTTTGGTGTCTGATCTACTTCTCTTTCTTTTATTTTTTTAGAATTTCATTTCACATTCGTTTCTTCAGCATGAATTGTGAAAAGTTAGATTTATGTATAGATTTGGGTAAGTAATTTGAGATTAATGGTAAAATTGGATAAAGATCTATAAAAATGATGGATTTTGAAGGCAAGAGATTTGAAATTGAAAAATAAATTGAACTGTTGATTTGATTGAAAAAGAGATGAAAAGAGAATTGAAAAAGAACGTTTGATTTTCATTTTATATTGTGTTATTTATATATCTGTATATGAATTTTGATTGCTTACTTGTATTTGAATAGATAAAATCAAGTATGTTTGATATGAATATTTTTTGTTTTGTCTTCTTTGGTATTTTATTTATATTTGTTGGTAGGAATTGTATTTCTTAATATAAATTAAATTATATAAATACAAATGATTTATATTACATCGAACGATATATATTTATATAACTTGAATCATATAAATACAAATGATACAAATTGTTCATTGATAAAAAATATATTTGTTGATACAAATGGATTTTGAAGGCAAGAGATTTGAAATTGAAAAAAAAATTAAACCGTTGATTTGATTGAAAAAAAGATGAAAAGAAAATTGAAAAAGAACGTTTGATTCTTATTTTATATTGTTTTATTTATATTTTGTATTTTATTTTTCTGGAAAATTTTAATTTTTATTTATCCATAAAGAACTGTACAAGAGGAGGGCATAAACCTGACCTCAGATTGTGTAGCAACATATAAGAGTGAAACAAACATTTTACAATTTATGTTTCATCCTAACTACTGTCTTGTACTATGGTGGATCTCGTATCTTGTTCACCTTCCTTCTCTTGAAGCTTAGCATTTCCATTTTATCAAGCTGATAATAGCTTGCTACAACTGATGGTAGTTGACAACTATGGAAATAATGTTGTGGCTGGTCAAACTGATGGCTCACTTTTGACAGTGCATTTGCTACAAAGTTAGCTTCTCTATATACATGTCTGCAAATACAAAACTAAAACTTTTCTATGATCTTTAGTAAGGAATCCACAAGAGGGTGTAAATTCTAGGGTATTGTCATTTGGTTCCTTATCCATTTGATCAATAATTGAGAACCCACTTGCAGGATCAGCTGCTGAATATCATTACTCAAACACCAAGAATGTCCCCATATAACAGCTTCCACTTCAAATTGATTATTGGTCCTTGTCCCGAAGGAGCAACATATGCATAAATGAAATTACCATTATGATCTCTAATAACCCCCTGCACCAATCCTTTTAGGGTTAGATAGAGCACTACCATCCGAGTTTAATTTAACCATTGGAGCTGGTGGTTTAGTCCAATATACAGTGGTAACTTTGGTCCTCTGTCTATAATTCTCCATATAAGCTGGCAGGTTGGACCATCTAGAAGGCTAGGGAATGTAAGGGAATACATTGTATAGTATGAGGGAGATGTCTTTGTATATAAGAAACATAACCCTAGCTAATAGGGTTTTTTTACACCATATTTAACAACACATCTATTTTTCCATAGATTCCAGCAAATGAAAATCGGAAGAGCTTGAAGCACCAGCTAATGAGCTCTATTAACTCTTCTCATTTTCCGAAATTTTAGGAGAAGGGTCTTGATTGATGCAGGGGCATGTGGAATTCACATAGTTGATGAGAAATATCTCCATATATGGTTTGCAAATGGGCCCTCAACAAAGGTGTGAGGAATATTATCCCATCCAAAATTAGAACAACACCCACACTTGACAGGGGATATACCAAAAAGGCAGAGCCTTTTATTGGTAGGCAGTTTCATTCTTAGGGTTCTCCCTATTAGAAAGTAGCATTTGAATGGAATCATGATGTTCCAGAAATGACTATGAAACATTGTCATCTCTCTATGTTCTCTAATCAGCTCCCAGGCAGTTGAGCAGTTGAACTCACCACTTGGACTTAGAGTCCAAATTGGGAAGTCCTGAATCCCGTCCTAATACTGGATTAGATTTCTGAGGATACATTGCACTACCTAAAGAGAAAGAATAGTGGAAAACATCTGAAGATTCCGCTCACCATCAACTATGAAATTTTACACTTTAGCAATACTTGAATTTACACCAGCAAGTCTGTAGTTGTTTAGTGCTCCCAAACCAAACCAGCTGTCTCACCAAAAGTGACAAGTACCTGACCTAATTCTCCATAGAATATGGTGTTCAACATCTCCCTTGTTCATCATCATAGTTCTCCACATCAGAGATTATCTAGTGGACCTTTTCCTAGCTACAACATGCATTCTCTTGCAGTATTTGGATAGTAAAATTTTTCCCCAAAGGGTGTTTTTGCTTTTGAATATCCACCATTGTTTCAATTGCAATACCTTACATATATCAGTAATGTGTCTAACACCAATACCACCTTCAAAATATGGGTAACATAAATCATTCCATGAAGCCCAATGGTACATCTTCTTGTTATCCTTCCAACCCCAGAAGAATTCCACAAACAAACATATGAGCTATTTTATAATAGACTTTGGAGATATGTAGGCAGAAAGAATGTGGATAGGTATAGATTGTAGAACATGTTTAATTAGCACAAATCTACCACCATAACTTAGCAGTTTAGAATTCCATCCTGCTATTCTTGAGGCCACACTACTAACCAGGCCAGCATAGTGACTGATTTTCTGTCTGCCAATGTAAATGGGACAGTTAAGGTATGTACTGGGGCTGTGTTTTTGCTTAAACCCTATTTCATCTTTAATCCTAAAGTCAGTAGAAGGAAAATCTTGGTTTGGTAACATGAATTGACTCTTATTTTTTTTGATCATTTAGCCAAATACAATTTCATAAGAAGCCAATGTCTTCATAATCAGTCTAAGAGTGTTTCTTCTGCCAGTAGTGATGATGATGATATCATCTGCAAATCTGAGATGGTTAATTTGGGTTCCTTTCAAATCCATATAAAAACCCTGATATTGAGGTTGGTGGATCATTAGGCCATGCTTTCACGGTTCGTATTCATACTGGAAATCAAAATCAAATGAGCTTTTACCCTTCTGTTCCACACAATTTTTCTGTTCTCGTTGAGCTCATCTTAGGATACCTACATTATCTTTTAAAAGATATGCCGTCCCAGCTAAACTCCCCACCGAACAATGTCTTCCACCTCGATCAGTCCGCAGAGTGAGCCTTGGGTCAAAAATGAGGGGCAGTACCCTACTTTTGATTCACGAAATAAGTAAAATAATGTTAAAGTAGTGGTGTTTCACTTTCGTCGTTTGGCTCCCACTTATACTACATCTCTCAAGTCATTTCACAAAGTCAGACTAGAGTCAAGCTCAACAGGGTTTTCTTTCCCTGCTGATTCTGCCAAGCCCGTTCCCTTGGATGTGGTTTCGCTGGATAGTAGACACGGACAGTAGGAATCTCGTTAATCCATTCATATGTGTCACTAATTTGATGATGAGGAATTTGGCTACCTTAAGAAAGTCATAGTTACTCCCACCGTTTACCCGTACTTGGTTGAATTTCTTCACTTTAACATTCATAGCATTAGGCAGAAATCACATTGCGTGAACATCCGTTGGGACCATGACAATGCTTTGTTTTAATTAAATAGTAGGATTCCCTTTGTCCATACCAGTTCTGAGGTTGCTGTTCGACCAGTGGAATGCCCCCGAAGGAACCGTTCCTAATCCATCCCCTATTCGGCACACGGTGACCCGCTCTCGCTATGGAAGCAGCTCGAGCAGTCCACCGATAGCCGAAGGGTTTGGGACTGGGACCCCCATGCCCATACCTCAGAGCCAATCCTTTTCTTGAAGTTATGGATCTATTTTGCCGACTTCTCTTACCTACATTGTTCCATCGACCATAGGCTGTTCACCTTGTAGACCTGATGCAGTTATAAGTATGACTGGGCGTAGATGGAATTCAATTTTCTAGATTTTCAAGGGCCTCCGAGAGCACACCGAAAACCACACAATGTGCGTTGCACTTCTAGCCGCTGGACCCTACCTTTGGCTGAGCTGATTCCAGGGTGGGAAGGCTGTTAAACAAAAAAGATAACTTTTACTGACCGTCATCTTCGAACTTTCTAACATTGCTGTCGACTGCCACATCCCGGTTCAGGGATTTTAACCCAATTCCATTTCAGAGTATGCATAAAACATGCTATTTATCGGGTTTAGCTCGACCCTTAGGATCAATAAACCCATGTGCAAGTGCCATTCACATGGAACCTTTCCCCTCTTAATCCTTCAAAGTTCTCATTTGAATATTTGCTACTACCACTAAGATTTGCACCGAAGGCAGCTTTACATGAGCTAGCACCCAACGTTTTACAGCGATCACCATTCCCTCCTACTCATCGGGGCCTGGCACTTGCCCCGACAGCCGAGTGTAGGTTGCGCACTTAAGCACCATTTATTTTTGGGGCTAGTTGATTCAACAGGAGAGTTTTTTTACAATTCTTAGTGGATTTCAATTCCCATGACCACCGTCCCGCTGTCTTAATTGACTAACACCCTTTGTGGGATCTGGGTTAGCACACAGTTTAGCACTATAGCCTGGCTTCTGGTTCATCCCGCATCACCTGTTCTGCTTTCCAGAAAAGGCCCACTTGGAGCTCTTGATTCTGTGGTGCGTCTTAACAAAGTAGCCACTCCATTCTACCTATTTTAAGTTTATGAATAGGTCAAGGGCGTTGTGCCCCCGAGGCCTCTAATAATTGGGTTTACCCTATAGAACTCGCATGTGAGCTCCAGCTATCCTGAGGGAAAATTCAGAGGGAAGAAGAACTAGAAAGTTCGATTAGTCTTTCACCCCTATACCCAAGTCAGATGAAAAATTTGCACGTTAGTATCGCTGCGGGCCTCCACCAGAGTTTCCTCTGGCTTCTCCCCGCTTAGGCATAGTTCACTATTTTTCGAGTCCCTAAAGGTATGCTCACACTTGAACCCTTCTCAGAAGATCAAGGTTGATCGGTGGGGTACCCTTCAATGGGATACCAACAATTAGCTTCCTTACACCTTACGATTTTGATCGCCCGTTGACTCGCATAAATGTCAGAATCCTTGGTCTGTATTTCAAGACGGCTCAAATGAGGAGCCCGCAGGCCAGCATCCGTAGCGCACAGATGCCGAAGCACGCCAGAGGTGCACGCTGTCTGCTATAATTGAGGAAACGACATTCAAAGAGTGTATCAAGAGCTCGGGCTTTGGCCGCCCCCAATCCACGCTGGTCCATACCACGAGTCTATCGGCAGACCATCTTATCACCATTTTATATCCGACCGGGGTGCATCACCGGCCCCCATCTGCTTTTCTCCTAATAATTTAAAGCACTTTTTGAATTTCTTTTCAAAGTACTTTTCATCATTCCCTTATGGTACTCGTTCGCTATCGATCTCTTGCCTGTATTTAGCCTTGGACGGAATTCACCACCTGATTTGGGCTGCATTCCCAAACAATCCAACTCGTAGATAGCACCTTATGGTGCGACAAGGTTCGGGAACAACAAGGATCTCACCCTGTCTTGCGCCTCCTTCCAGGTTTATTGGGATTGGTCCACTGCTGAGGACGCTTCTCTAGACTAAAATTTGGATGACGGAGCCGCCTAATTCTAAGGCTGGGATATTCCCAATTCTCTCGCCATTATTTAGGGAATCCTTATAAGTTTTTTTTCCTCCGCTTATTGATATGCTTAAACTCCGCAGGTAATCCCACCTGACATGGGGTTGTGGTTGGAATGGCTAAGTGTGATAGGGTTATGGAGTCCGAACGCACGATAGGCTATAGCCGCAACAACAAAGAGAGTCGAGTTACAACCACCACTTGCCATGATGTTTATCGACGTGGAATCACATTTAGTCTAGTTATGAGATCGACGCGCAAGGAAGGATAGTATCCACATTGTGATGACAACACGCCCCATGATTAAGGTGTGATGCAAGGGGTCGATGCGATGCATGACGCCCAGGCCAACGTGCACTCGGCCTAATGGCTTCGGGCGTAACTTACGTTCAAAGACTCGATGGTTCATGAGATTCTGCAATTCACACCAAGTATCACATTACGCTATATTCTTCATCGATGCAAGAGCTGAGATATCCATTACCGAGAGTCATTTTTATTTAAAAAAGAAGCACAGGTCCCCTCGGTGCACACCGCAGATGGGGTGCGTGGGTTAGGATATCAATTGAAGTATTCTTTGGTACTTTCCGCACATGGGTTTGTTAGTCGCCCGACGTACACGCTTGGGGCACGCGTCAGGGACGAGGGAAAGGCGCTTGTGTGGAGGGTCGGAGCACCCCTCCTGTACGGACTCCCTAGCTGTTAAACACATCCGTGGGTCATTCTACTGTGTAGGTTTTGACAATGATCCTTCCGCAGGTTCATGTACAAAAACCTTATTACGACTTCTCTTTTTTTCTAAATGATAAGGTTTAATGGACTACTAGCGACATCGTGGGCAGCGAACCACCCATGTCACCATTATCCAAACATTTTATCATATCATTTACTCGGTAGGAGTGACAGGCGGTGTGTGCATAGGGAAGGGATGTAGTTAACGCGAGCTGATGAGTCGCGCTTACTAGACCTGTTATTGCCTCAAACTTCCACGGCCTAAAAGACTGTAGTCCCTCTAAGAAGCTGGCCGCGAAGGGATAACTCCGCATAGCTAGTTAACAGGCTGAGGTCTTGTTCGTTAATGAAATTAACCAAACAAATTGCTCTACCAACTAAGAACGGCTATGCACCACCACCCATAGAATCAAGAAACAGCTCTCAGTTTGTCAGTCCTTACTATGTCTAGACCTGGTATATTTCCCGTGTTAAGTCAAATTAAGCTGCAGGCTCTACTCCTATAGGTGCCCTTCTATCAATTTCTTTATGTTTTAGCCTTGTGATCATACTCCCTCTGGAACCCAAAAACTTTGATTCCTCATAAGGTGCCGGCGGATTCCTAAAAGCAACATCCGCTGATCCCTGGTCGACATCATTTATGGTTGAGACTAAGATGGTATCTGATCATCTTCGAGCCCCTAATTTTCATTCTTGATTAATGAAAACATCCTTGGAAAATGCTTTCGCAATTGTTTATGTTTCATAAACAAATAAATTCACCTCTGACTATGAAATATAAATGCCCCTGATTGTTCATTTTAATCATTACTCCAATCCCGAATGCCAACGTAATAGGACCAAAATCCTATAATGTTGTTATCCCATGCTAATGTATACAGAGCGTAGGCTTGCTTTGAGAACTATAATTTCTTCAAAGTAACAACACCGGAGGCACGACCCAACCAGTTAAGGACAGGAGTGCATCAAGGATAGAAGGGATGAGACGACTGGTGCAAACCATAGGCGGACCGACCGGCCCATCCCAAAGTCCAACTATGAACTTTTTAACTGTAATAACTTAAATATACACTATTGGAGCTGGAATTACCGTGGGTTCTGGCACCAGACTTGCCCTCCAATGGATACTCGTTTAGGGATTTAGATTGTACTCATTCCAATTATAAAACTCATTGAGCCCAGTATTGTTATTTATTATCACTACCTCCCTGTGTCAGGATTGGATAATTTGTGCGCCTGCTGCCTTCCTTTGATGTGGTAGCTGTTTCTCTGGTTCCTTCTTCGAAATTGAACCCTAATTCTCTGTCACTCGTCACCACCATAGTAGGCTAATATCCTACTATCACAAGTTGATAGGGCAGAGATTTGAATGTTGTGTCGCCGGCACGATGGACGTACAATCCATCGACTTATCATAAATCATCGTAGCAATGGGCAGAGCCTGAGTCAACCTTTTATCTAATAAATGCATCCCTTTTAGAAGTCAAGGTTCGTTGAACGTATTAGCTCTAGAATTACTACGGTTATCCGAGTAGTAAATACCATCAAACAAACTATAACCGATTTAATGAGCCTTTCACAGTTTCACAGTTTGAATTTGTTCATACTTACACATACATGTCTTAATCTTTAAGACAAACATATGACTATTGGAATAATCAACCAGGTAGCATTCCTCATCGACGCCGGTACCGCATGTGCCTGGCCTGCCCGAAAAGGCAGAGATGGGTTCAAGGCGAGCGTGACCGTTGTTTATAAGGAGCATCGTATAGGGTTGATAGGAGCCGATGAAGACCCCAAGCCCACTGCATCTACCGCATCTGAGAATCCCGACTGCCACTCATGGACCACGACATCACATGATAAAGCGAGGAAGGCATGGGGCATGGGGGCAGTCTTTCGGTTCACCCCATGCACGAAATATAAGGGGCGAAAGGTGATCGATAAAACTTAGTAATGCCTGGGAATTAGGTTTGCAACACAGGAAACTGACTTTGAGCAAGCCTAAATTGTGCTTGCCCTATAACTGAGATGGCAGGCAGGTCAGGACGTCGCTTCTCTAGCAAGGATCCAACCTAACCGTATATGCCGAACACAACTCACGCGCTGTGCATCCATATGCTCTATCGATGTGCGCCCAATACCGATCTCAATGCTCAACAATAGATGCCGTACGCTGCTGCCTATGCAGATATTGCAAGGCTAGAATAAGTCCCGCTTGACATGATTGACCACTCTTGGGGGGAGTAGAGGAGATAAAGGCACGCCGAGGTTAGTGCACGAGTGCCACCCATATCGGCTGCCGACTCTCTATGCGGATTCACTTGGCCCCATGAATGCAACGCCTGGAGCTTGGCCGCATGCATAAATACACCGACTAATCCAAAATCAAGCACCAACAGCCCTGTCGTAGATGATGCCACTGATAGCAGACACGACTGCACAATGACGCATGGTCGATCTTTTTTTGCGGGCACTGGCGGCTCTCACAGACTAGCCATGCATACTGCCATGTTCCCACAGTGCACGCCAACATGCCCAATGAGCGCCTATGCCCACTAGCGAAAGTCGCCTTGAAGAGACTTCAACACCTCTACCTACCTTATATATGCTTAAAAAAATCTCAAGTGACAAGACTAGACATGATTTTGCCAGAGAATCATACTAGACATGGACGGTCCATAACGACATGTTTGGACGTAAGACTGAGCCAATGCACTCACAAAAGAGTCACATAATTTGTAAATGATAATTTTCATTAAGAAAATATTTTTTTTCAAATATTATTTATGAAAATTCAAAAAATAAATAAAAAATATGAAAATATTTTTAAAATATAAAAACATTAGAAAAATATTCCCAATGCATGAAGTAACCCTAAACCAATAATTCAATACATATTTGTACTTATAATGTAATGATATAAAGTATCAAAATTTAAGGATATTAAATAAATTTTTTTAAAAAATTTAAAAATAACCTGGGGGCATTAGTAAAATCACCCAGAATGCAACAAATAAGTAACAACATCCAAAGATGCATATTAGAATGAAGTAATCTTAAACCAATAATTGAGTGCATATGTATACGTATAACGTAATGATATAAAATATCAAAATTTAAGGATATTCAATAAAAAATTAAAAATATAAAAATAACGTGGGGGACATTAGTAAAACTGTCTAGAATGGAATAGATAAGTAACAACCCCAAAACATGCATGTTAAAATAATCTTAAACCAATAATTGAGTGCATATTTGATATTTAAATTTAAATATTTAAGGATTAAATAAGAAATTTAAAAAAACTTGGGGACATTACGAAAACTGCCCCAACATATGAGGTAATATTGAAATATCGATAAAATATTCTTAGAGCGTGTATTTAACGAAAGGAGATATAACAGTGAGGATAATGATGGATGAACATTATGAATATATTCGGATGATCGAGCCTAGGTTTTCGCTCTTTTGATTTTTGCACGGTGCCTTCACCTTACCCATGGTGTCATGGTGCCTTGATGTGCCCATGGCGAATGCACGGACGCGCGGGTTACAACCACACAGTTCATAACTTAGGATATGCACGGAGCCATGGTGCCTTGATACCATGTTGCGCGTTTCCTTGGTGCTATAGTGCACGGTGCCATAGTGCGTGGTACCTTGGTGTCATGGTGCGCGGTGCCATGGTACCATGGTGTGCGCTGCCTTTGTTCTATGGTGGCATGGTGTGCGGAGCCCTGGTTCCTTGGCTCCATTATGACATGGTGCGTAGTGCTATTATGCCTTGGTTCCATGGCGCCATGGTGCACGGTGCCGTGGTGCCTTGGTGCAACCAATTTGACAAAGACACTAGCATGGTAGGCCACTATAAGTTCTTCAGCATTATTCATCACGACACTTGACGACACTTATTTTTCATGCTATCCATTTTGCCAGATATTGAAGCCCGGGTTATTGGACATGTCTTTGGGATTGCACTTGATGGTCACTTAAACCTCTAATTGCGACATCCCTTCACACACCAACGTTGTCCTTGCGACGCATTGATGGGCTCTTGAGATGCACTCAAAATCACGAAAAACCTATAATTGTGATGCCGTATTTTTGCATGAAAGTCCATTTGATATCATACTTACCCGTTTGAAATGAAACGCCCGCGATATTTTAAAAACAAGTGGTGAACTCGAGTGAGGCTATACCACGGCATACTTGAGGGTAAGGTGAACTCACAACACTTAGTGGGATTTTCCAAGTACGGATACACAAACCTCCTTTAGAGATGGACAGAAAAATGATTAGATTGGAGGGGGATGGACGAACCAGAGCAACATAGGGATGAATCTCAGTGGATCATGGCTGCAAGGCAACTCTTCCACTTACAATACCCTGTTGCTTTTTTTAGTCGTCTGTAAAGGATTCTACTCACCACTTGATGGAAATTGTACTTCAAGGTGGCCATAGCGACCCTTCTATCGTGATGGCTTAGCCAACGACACGTACCTTTAGGGGCCGAGGCCCCATACTGCGGGTCGGCAAGTGGATGGCTAGCGCATGCATCGCTTTTAGCCTGGATTCTGACTTAGAGGCATTCAGTCATAATCCAGCACACGGTAGCTTCATACCACTGGATTTTCAACCAAGAGCGATGACCTATTGTGTGAATCAAGGATTTCTCTCATACAAGGTTGAATTACTTTTGCGACACTGTCATCAGTAGGGTAAAACTTACCTATATCATAACGGTCTAAACCCAGATATCATTTCCTATTGGTGGGTAAACACTCCAACACTTGGTGAATTCTGCTTCTCAATGATAGGAATAGTCAACATCAAAGGATAAAAAAGCAACGTCGCTATGAACACTTGTCTATCACAAGCTAGTTATCCCTGTGGTAACTTTTCTGACACCTCTAGCTTCAAATTTCAAAGGTCTAAAGGATTGTTAGGCCACGCTTTCATGGTTCGTATTCGTATTGGAAATTAGAATCAAATAAGCTTTTACTATTCTATTCCATATGAGATTTCTGTTTTCGTTGAGGTCATCTTTAGACACCTATGTTATCTTTTAACAGATGTGCTGCCCCAGCCAAACTCCCCACCAGACAATGTCTTCTGCCTAAATCGTGCCGTAGAGCGAACCTTGGGTTCAAAAAAAGGGGTAATGCCCCACTTCCGATTTACTGAATAAGTAAAACAATATTAAAAGTAGTGTTATTTCACTTTCGCCTTTCGGCTCCCACTTATACCACACCTCTCAAGTAATTTGACAAATTCTAACTTGAGTCAGGCTCAATAGGGTCTTCTTTTCCTGCTGATTCTGTCAAGCCTGTTCCCTTGGCTGTGGTTTCTCTGGATAGTAAATAGGGATAGTGGGAATCTCATTAATCCATTCATGTGCGTCACTAATTAGATGACGAGGCATTTGGCTACCTTAAGAGAGTCATAGTTGCTCCTACTTTTTACCCACGCTTGGTTAAATTTCTTTACTTTGACATTCAGAGCACTGGGCAGAAATCACCTTGCGTGAACATCCGTTGGGACCATCGCAATGCTTTGTTTTAATTAAACAGTCAGATTTCTCTTATCCGTACCAGTTCTAAGTTGATAGTTTTACGAGTGGGGAAGTCCCCTTAATGAACCATTCCCAGTTCATCCCCCGGACGGCCTGCAGCGACCCGCTCTAGCTTTAGGAGCAGCTCGAGCAGTCCACCGACAATCAACGAGTTAGGGACTGGCACTGCCATGCCCATCCCTCAGAGCTAATTCTTTTTTCGAAGTTACGAATCTATTTTGCCGACTTTCCTTACCTACATTGTTCCATCGACCAGAGGCTGTTAACCTTAGAGAACTGATGCGGTTATGAGTACGATCATACGTGTATGGCATTCGGTCCTCTGGATTTTCATAGGTAGCTAGTAGCACACCGGACACCATACGACGTGTGGTGCTCTTCCTGCCATAGGACCATACCTCCGGCTGAGTTGATTCCTGGGTGGATAGGCTGTTAAACAGAAAAAATAACTCTTCCTGAGGCTCCCGTCGATGTCTCCAAACTTCCTAATGTTGCTGTCAACTGCCACGTCCCAGTTCCGGAATTTTAAAATGATTTCCTTTTGGAGTAAGCGTGAATTGTGCTATTTGTCGGGGTTCCCCTGACCCTTAGGATCGACTAACCCATATACAAGTGCCGTTCACTTAGAACCTTTTCCCTCCTCGGCCTTCAAAGTTCTCCTTTGAATATTTGCTACTACCACTAAGATCTGCATCGATGGCTACTCCGCTAGAGCTTGCGCCCAAGGTTTTGCAGCGACCACCGCACACTCCTACTCATTGGGGCCTGGCACTTGCCTCAATGGACGGGTGTAGGTCGCGCGCTTAAGTGCCATCCATTTTTAGGGCTAGTTGATTCAGCAGGTGAGTCGTTATACACTCCTTAATAGATTTTGACTTTCTTTACCACCATCCTGCTGTCTTAATCGACCAATGCCCTTTGTGGGATCTAGGTTAGTGTATAGTTTGGCATCATAACTTGGCTTTTGGTTCATCCCACATCGCCAGTTCTGCTTATGAAAAATGGCCTACTTGGAGCTCTTGATTCTGTGAATCAGCTCAACAACACAGCCGCCCCAACCTACATATTTTAAGTTTAAGAATAGGTCGAGGGCATTGTGCTCCCGAGACCTCTAATAATTGGCTTTACACAATAGAACTCGCATGCGAGCTCCAGCTATCCTGAGGGAAACTTTAGAGGGAACCAGCTACTAGATGGTTTGATTAGTCTTTCTCCCCTATACTCAAGTCAGATGAATGATTTTCATGTTAGTATAGCTGCAGGCCTCCACTATAGTTTCCTCTGGTTTTGTACCGCTCAGGCATAGTTCACCATCTTTCGAGTCCCAATAGTTATGCTTACACTCGAACCCTTCTCAAAAGATCAAGGTCGGTCGGCGGTGCACCCTTCAGGGGGATCCTACCAATTAGCTTCCTTATGCTTTACGGGTTTACTCACCCGTCGACTTACACACATGTCAGACTCCTTGGTCCGTGTTTCAAGACAGGTCGAATTGAGAGCCCACAGGACAGCGTCTGGAATGTGTAGATGCCAAAGCACGCTAGAGGCGCGTGCTGCCTTCCACAATCGAGGAGACAATATTCCATGAGAAAAGTAAGGTCAATGAATGACCCACCCGCAACATTATCTACCACTGGTTTAGTCACCAAATTCAAAGCCCTATATAATATCTCCATCAAGTGGACATTGGTCATCTGATTATTTGGGCATGCATCAGCTTGTTCTTGAACCTCTCCCAAGTCTCGTGGAGAGCTTCAGGTGGAAGCTATCTAAAATTGCTTATCTCATCTCTCAATTATGCTTTCTTGGATGATGGAAAGAATCTTTCTAAGAAAGTGTCTTTCAGTTGCCTCCAATTGGTAATAGAGTCGGGAGTTATCCCATTTAACCATAGAGTTGCCTCTCCAGATCGAGACAATGGAAATAAACGCAGTCTAATCGCATTCTGTCCAACCCCTGGATTGTCAAATGATTTGCATATTGAGATAAAATTAATCAGATGCATAATCAGATCATTGCCTGTAATTCCACCAAATAACCCTTTGAGTTGCAGTAGCTGGATCATTGTGCTAGTAATATTGAACTTAGCTCTGGGTGCCAAGGGCAGAGGAATAATAGCCCCTGTGGCACCAGCCCTATCCAAGTCATCATCACCATTCTCAAAAGCAACTTGCACAACTGGGCGTTCGGGTCTCATCTTAGCTTGATGATGTCTATTGACATTCCTGTTCACTGGTGCAGCCACATCATCTGTACGCCTTAGATTTAATAAATCATCATCACCCAGGTTCTCATTATCAAGATTTAGTACCCGACTTGGGTTATCAGCATTCTGTTGATTTACTCGCACAGCTACCAATGCAGCTAATCTAGCCTGCTCCTGCTGAGCAGCTATTCTTTTAGGGTCTCGTTGCGCATCCATTCTACCAATGAGATGTGGTTTAGGATTTATAGGTAATAATGGGTGGCCCGATCTCCACATATTTGGCATGCAATACACTCAACCTGATCAAAATAAAAACAACAAACAAAAAGTAAAATTTTGGAAATCTTTGACCAAAAGGTCGACTAACAAACACAACTTAGTCGACAACCATATTCCCCGGCAACAACGCCAAAATTTGATAAGCCCAAATTACACCTCTCTTACGAGAGAGTAAGCGATCGCTGTCAAATATAGAACCCAACCAGGTTGGGTGTCGTATCCCACAGGGAATACTATGTTACTAAGTATTTTAATTGTTACTGGACTGTTGGTCAGAGGTTCCTGAATGGGGGGTTTTGGTTTAAATTTGAAATGATAGTTACAATATAACAATGAAGCAATATGTGTATTAATATTTAATCACAGAGAATGACAAGTTAGGGTTATGTCCACCTTGTAGCTTTTACTTCTCTATTAACTATGAGTAATAAGGATTTATACATGCATGCACTTATAGAGAGATGTATTCTAATTCTAAATCTAAGTGTTTCTCAACCATCAAGGATTTATTCACCTTAGTTCTCTCGAAACCAATCATACGAATTCTCCAAGTAGTTAATCCTGCTAAGGCATTAACGTGTAAAATAGAGGTTGGAAACCCTATTTTCTTGTCACTACTCTCTTTTCCAAACAGTAAATTTTCTATCGAACAAGTTATTGCTATAATGACACATTCCCTATGTTTGCAACCACAAGAATTCAATATAAGTGAATTAACACATCGTAAATTCAAAAACCCATAGCAATAGAGAGTATACTACAAGGTTTTCATAACCCTAACAAATAAACTTAGCTACTCATGAATAAAATGGAAATCACAATAGAAATATTCATCATACTAAAACTTAGAACGATCTTGGTTGAGAAGATGAATAGCGAAAATAAGAGAGAAAAATGTTTCTCTCTCTTTCTCCTCAAGCTAAGCCGCTTTCTCTTGTTTTCCAAATAATATAGAATGTTCAATAATCCCTAAAAATTCAGCCATAAGACTTTTAATAACATCCTTCTCTAATAAATTGCTACTGCATCCTTAACTATTTAAAAATATTGAGTTTGCCCGAGAAACAGTTCTCATATATCACATTCAGTCCAAAAGCTGCTTTACTTTTATGTGAAGTTTCCTTTGCTATCCACAGGTCCCCAAGTGTCGTAATCTTCCTCATTAGTACCTGAAAAGCATGCGAATAACATAGGTCAGCTCACTTAACTAAAAATAGACAAAGTGCAAGAATTATGTATTTTATCCTCAAAACTTGGCTAAAACATGGGTAAGTTATGGTGCTTAGATGTATAAATACGCCCAACATCACCACCCCACACTTAAAGCTTTGTTCGTCCTCAAAATACATATCTATTTATGCATACTACACAAGCCTTAGCACCCATAAAGGAAGAAAAGATGATCAAATAGGCTCACACAAAAATTATGAACAAGAAGTAGCTTCAGAAATCATTCCTAGATACAACCTACCCTCAAGAATAGACTCATTAAGTTGGGAATTTCATGCATATCGTTCAAGAAAAAAAATCATATAAATTACCCAAACTTCATCAACCATGTGCCCTCACAACAAGAGAGTTACCCATAATCACTCACAATCATGCAATTTCTAACAAAATGGTTACAAGAATCAAGTTGTGCTCACTCTCACAAAGAATTCTCAAATTACAACTGATGATAGTTGGATGTTTCCAAAAAAAAGGGTTTTTTTAGTTTAACAAGTAATTGTTGGTTACTTTAGATTCAGTGTTCGTAATCAAGAGTTTATAAAAAGAAACTAGAATTATGTTCACTTGGGCTTTTGGTACTTGATAGATGCTACTAGTGGTTCAATATTCTCAAGGTAGGTAGGTTAACAAGTTATCTTTATCGAAGTTATGTTTAAATGTCTCTCGACCTACCTAAGAATTTAATTACCTAATCTTCTCAGACTTAGGGAATTTATATTTACTGTCTAGATTTTACCTCAGGTGAACCAACCTTGTTACAATGCTGATTATTAAATGGAGTATTTTCAAGTCTCTGTTGATAATTAACTTCCTACTATATTTGATTTATTTCTCAAGAAAATAAAAAAAGGTGGTATCTATTGTTTGCAACCAACAGACAATAATTAGAACATCAGAATCATCAATCTTGAACAGTTAACACCTTATCAAGGTGTAACCCTAGATCCCATAATTCAGGTTAAAGGAATTTAGCCACTCATGACGTAATAATAAAAACACCTAGATGAATTCATGCTTTGAAAGATAAACTTACCACGGGGTGAATAGAAACTAGAAATTCTAAGATTAACTCACAAAGAAAATCCTAAAATAATGAATATAATCTCTTCAAAGTAATTGCTTTCTCAAGCCAAGAAGTTAAAGAGAGAAAAAAATCAAAGTATATTGCTCAAAACTCAAGGCTTTAAATAGTTCACCCTAATTATGGAAACAAAATAATAAAATTCAAAAATTCTTCAGATTAGGTGACACTATTTGTGATAGCCTATCAGGAGGCTGACGACTTATCACAAATGTCGTCAGCTTCCTTTAGGCTTTTAGTGCTTGCTTTCTACCGCTAACGACAAAAAGTGATGCCCTATCAGTTTCTTGATGACCTATCACAAAATGTTGTCAAGTCTCTTCTTTAGTTCTCATGTGCTGCCTTAGGTTGATGGCATTATTGACGCTTATCAGATCCTTGATGACCTATCACAAAATGTCGTCACAACTTTTAATCTTAGGCAAATTCTCTATCTATGGCTGACGATGAATCTGATAGCTTATCACAAGGCAGACGACTTATCAGAAATCTTGTTAGCCACACTTTTGCCTCTATCTACTTTGGATTTCAACTCTTTTTCTTCCATTCTTGTTGGTTCTCTATCATATTAGATTCTACTGTAAAATCAAACATAAACCAATCAAAAATGACAAAAGTTTCTTAATACTTTGCAATTATTCTTAGTTAAAAGCCTTAAATGTGTTAGCATTAGCTCACACATCAGTATCCGCCCCGCGATTACAGCGCGCCACATGATTGGGGAATGATACAATGGGGGAAACACAATATGTGATGCCAAAAAGATGTGCCCTCGTCCTAATGGCTTTCTAAAAAACCTTCATTCAAAGACTCGATGGTTTATGGGATTCTGCAATTCACACCAAGTATCGCACTTCACAATGTTCTTCATTGATGCGAGAGCCGAGATATCCATTGTCGAGAGTCAATTTTGTTTACAAAAGAAGCACAGGTTCCCCTAACACACACTGCAGATGGGGAGCGAGTGGCAGACTATCAATTTTATTATTTCTTGGTGCTTTTTGCATCAGGGTTCGTTAGTTGCCTGATGCGCACATTGGGCACACGCACCGGGGATAAGGGGAAGGAACTCGTGCGGAGGGCTGAAACACCCCTCCCATACAGATTCACCAGTTATTAAACACTTTTACGGGTTGTTCTACTATGAAGGTTTTGACAATAATCCTTCCATAGGTTCACCTACAAAACCTTTTTTACGACTTCTCTTTTCTCTAAATGATAAGGTGCAATTGACTTCTTGCGACGTCGTGGTTAGCGAACCGCTAACGTCACCGTGGTCCAAATATTTCACCGTATCATTCAATTGGTAGGAGCACCAGGTGGTGTATGCAAAGGTCAGGGACGTATTCAATGCGAGATAATGAGACACGCTTACTAGGAATTCCTTATTGAAGACCAACAATGTATCCCATCATGATGAAATTTCAAAGATTATCCGAGCCTATCAACCAAGGCTATAAAATCAATAATACATCAAAATAGGACGCGTGTGGCCCATAACATCTATGGGAATCACAGACCTTTTATCACGTCAAACTTCCATGGCCTAAAAGGCCGTAGTCCCTCTAAGATGCTGGCTGCAAAGAGATAGCTCTGCATTGATAGTTAGCAGGCTGAGGTGTGATTCGTTAATGGAATTAACCTGATAAATTGCTTCTCCAACTAAGACCGACCATGCACCACCACCCATAGAATCAAGAAAGAGCTCTCAGTCTGTCAATCCTTAGTATGTTTATACCTGGTAAGTTTCCCCAGGATGAGTCAAATTAAGCTATAGGCTCCACTCCTAGTGGTGCCCTTCCATCAATTCCTTTAAGTTTCCTCCTTGTGAACATACTTCCCCCGGAACCCAAGAGCTTTTATTTCTTACAAGGTATCAGCGGAGTCCTAAAAGCAAAATCCGCCGCTCCCTGGTCAACATTATTTATGGTTGAGACTAGGATGGTATCTGATTTTCTTCGAGCCCCCAAATTTCATTCTTGATTAATGAAAACATCCTTGGAAAATACTAAAGGATCATTAGGCCATGCTTTTCTAACACCTCTAGCATCAAATTTCAAAGGTCTAAAGGATCGTTAGGCCATGCTTTCTTGGTTTATATTCGTACTGGAAATCAGAATTAAATGAGCTTTTACCATTCTATTCCACAAGAGAATTTTGTTCTCGTTGAGCTCGTCTTCATTCACCTGTATTATCTTTTAATAGATGTGCCACCCCAGCCAAACTCCCCACCTGACAATGTCTTCTGCCTGAATCAGTTCGCAGTACGAGCCTTGGGTTCTAAAAAAGGGGCAGTGCCCCATTTTTGATTTACGAAATAAGTAAAATAACATTAAAAGTAGTGTTATTTCACTTTCTCCTTTTTGCTTCCACTTATACTACACCTCTCAAGTTATTTTACAAAGTCTAACTAGAGTTAAGCTCAATAGGGTCTTCTTTTCCTGTTGATTCTGCCAAGCCCGTTCCCTTGGCTGTGGTTTTGCAGGATAGTAAATAGGGATGGTGGAAATCTCGTTAATCTATTCATATGTGTCACTAATTAGATAACGAGGGATTTGGCTACCTTAAGGAGTCATAGTTACTCTCGCCGTTTACCCGTGCTTGGTTGAATTTCTTTACTTTGACATTCAGAGCACTAGGAATAAATCACCTTGCGTGAACATCCATTGGGACCATTGCAATGCTTTGTTTTAATTAAACAGTCAGATTCCTCTTGTTCGTACCAGTTCTGAGTTGGTTGTTCGATGAGCAGGGAAGTTCCCTGAATGAACTATTCCGAGTCTGTTCTCTGGCTAGCCTGCGGTGACCTGATCTCACTGCAGGTGCAGCTCAAGCAGTCCACCGACAGCCAACGAGTTAGGGACTGGGACCCCCATGCCCATCCCTCAGAGCCAATCCATTTCCCAAAGTTACGGATCTATTTTTCCAACTTTTTTTGCCTACATTATTCCATCGACCAAAGGCTGTTCACCTTAGAGACCTGATGTGGTTATGAGTATGACCGGACATGGACGATATTCGGTCCTCTAGATTGTCATAGGCCGCGGGGAGCACACTGGACACCACGTGACGTGTGGTGCTCTTCCAGCTGTGGGACCCTATCTCCGACTGAGTGATTCCAGGGTGGGCAGGCTGTTAAACAGAAAAGATAACTCTTACCGATGCTCCCACCGATGTCTCTGGACTTTCTAATGTTGTTTTTGAACACCACGTCTGAATTTAGGAATTTTAAACTGATTCCCTTTCAAAGTATGCATGAAACGTGCTATCTTTCAGGGTTCCCCTGACCTTTTGGATCGACTAACCCATGTGCAAGTGCCATTCACATAGAACCTTTCCCCTCCTCGTCCTTCAAAGTTCTCATTTGAATATTTGCTGTTACCACTAAGATCTGCACCGATGGCTACTCCGCTCGAGCTTGCGCCCAAGGTTTTGCAATGACCACCGCACCCTCCTACTCATCGGGGCCTGGAACTTGCCTCGACGGCCGGGTGTAAGTCGCCCGATTAAGTGCCATCCATTTTTTAGGCTAGTTGATTTGTCAGGTAAGTCATTATACACTCCTTAATGGATTTTGACTTCCGTGACCACCGTACTACTGTATTAATCGACTAACGCCCTTTGTGGGATCTAGGTTAGTGCATAGTTTGGCACCATAACCTGACTTTTGATTCATCCCGCATCGCCAGTTTTGCTTACTAAAAATGGCCCACTTGGATCTCTTGATTCTATGAAGCGGATCAACAAAGCAGCCATGCCGACCTACATATTTTAAGTTTAAGAATAGGTTGAGGGAGTTGTGCCCCCAAGACCTCTAATCGTTGACTTTACACGATAGAACTCGCATGCAAGCTCTAGCTATCCTGAGGGAAACTTTGGAGGGAACCAGCTACTAGACGATTTGATTAGTCTTTCTCCCCTATACCCAAGTCAGACGAATGATTTGCACGTCAGTATCACTGCGGGCCTCCACTAGAGTTTCCTCCGGTTTAGCACCGCTCAGTCATAGTTCACCATTTTTCAGGTCCTGACAGGTATGCTCACTCTCGAACACTTCTCAGAATATCAAGGTCGGTCAGTGGTGCACCCATCAGAGGGATCCTACCAATTAGCTTCCTTATGTCTTATGGTTTTACTCACCCATTGACTTGCACACATTTCAGGCTCCTTGATCCATGTATCAAGACGGGTCAAATGGAGAGCCCACAGGCTAGCTTCTGGAGTACGTAGATACTGAAGCAAGCCAGAGGTGCGCGCTATCTTCAAAAATCAAGAAGACGTTATTCCACAAGCATATTGAGAGCCTGGACGTTGGCCGTCCCCCAATCCATGCTGGTCCATGCCCCAAGTCGATCGGTAGATCGCCTCATCACTATTCCACATCTGACTTAGGTCCATCATGGGCCTCCATCAACTTCTCTCCTGACAATTTCAAGCACTCTTTCGCTCTTTTTTTAAAGTCCTTTTTATATTTTCCTTGTGGTACTTGTTTGCTATTGGTCTCTCGCCTGTATTTAACCTTGGACGGAATTCACTGCTTGATTTGGACTGCATTCCCAAACAACCCAAATCTAGATAGCACCTTGTGGTGTGATAGGGTTTAGGTACAACGGGGCTCTCACCTCTCTGGCGCTCCCTTCCAGGGGACTTAAGCTTGGTCCGCCGCTGAAGACGCTTCTCCAGTCTACAATTTGGATGATGGAGCCACCCTATACTAAGGATGGGATATTCCCAGTTCTCTCTCTGTTTCTAAGGGAATCCTTATAAGTTTCTTTTTCTCTGCTTACTGATATACTTAAACTCATCCTGGAGTCCAGATGCACAATGGGCTACAGTCGCGACAACAAAGAGAGTTGAGTTACTACTACCTCTTGTCGTGACGTTTGTTGATGTGGATTCATATTTAGTACAACTGCAATCTCGACACACACGGGAGTCTAGTATCTGCCCCATGATGATAGCCCACTCTGTGATTGAGGTATGATGCAATGCGTGATGCCTAGGCAGATGTGCCCTCAGCCTAATGGCTTCGAGCACAACTTGCATTCAAAGACTCGATGGTTCACGGGATTCTGCAATTCACACCAAGTATCGAATTTTGCTATGTTCTTCATCAATGCGAGAGATGAGATATCCGTTGCCGAGAGTCGTTTACGTTTATAAGAGAAGCACAAATCCCCTCGATGCACGCCATGGATGGGGCAAGCTATCAATTTAAGTATTCCTTAGCACTTACCGCGTTGGTGTTTATTAGTCACCATATGCGAATGCTGGGCGCGTGTGTCGGGGATAAGGGCAAGGCACTCATGCAGAGGGCCAAAGCACCCCGGCCGCGTGGACTCTCCAGTTGTTAAAGATATTCGCGGGTCATTCTGCTGTACTTGTTTCGACAATGATCCTTTTGCAGGTTCACCTACAAAAACCTTGTTATGAATTCTCCTTCCTCTAGATGATAAGGTTCAATGGACTTCTTGCGACGTCGTGGGCAGCGAGCCGCCCACATCACCGTGATCTAAATATTTCACCATATCATTCAATTGGTAGGAGCGATGAGCGGTGTGTGCAAAGGGCAGAGACGTAGTCAACGCGAGCTGATGAGTTGTGATTATTAGGAATTGCTCATTGAAGAACAAAAATTGCAATGATCTATCCCTATCACGATGAAATTTCAAAGATTACCTGGGCCTGTCGGCCAAGGCTATAAACTCATTGAATACATCAGTGTAGTGCGCATGCGGCCCAGAACATCTACGGGCATCCCAAACCTATTATTTCCACAAACTTCCGTGGCCTAAAAGACCGCAGTTCCTCTAAGAAGCTGGCCGCGAAGGGATACCTCCACATAGCTAGTTAGTAGGCTGATATCTCATTTGTTAATGGAATTAACTAGACAAATCGCTCCTCTAACTAAGAACAGCCATGCACCACCACCATAGAATAAAAAAAGAGCTCTCAGTTTGTCAATCCTTACTATGTCTGGAACTGGTAAGTAACCCCGTGTTGAATCAAATTAAGCCGATGGCTCCACTCCTAGTGGTTCCCTTCCATCAATTCCTTTAAGTTTCAGCCTTGCGACCATACTCCCCCTGAAACCCAAAAACTTTGATTTCTCATAAGGTGTCCGAAGAGTCCTAAAAGCAACATCCATCGATCCCTGGTCGGCATCGTTTATGGTTGAGACTAGGATGGTATATGATCGTCTTCGAGACCCCAACTTTCTTTCTTGAAACATCCTTAGAAAATTCTTTCACAGTTGTTCATCTTTCTTAAATCCAAGAATTTCACCTCTGACTATGAAATACAAATGCCCCTGACTGTCCCTATTAATCATTACTCCGATCCTGAAGGCCAACGTAATAGGACTAAAATCCTATAATGTTATCCCATGCTAATGTATACATAGCATAGGATTACTTTGAGCACTCTAATTTCTTAAAAGTAACAGCGCCAGAGGCATGACCCAGCCAGTTAAAGCCAGGAGTGCATCACCAACAGAAAGGACAAGATGACCGGTGCATACCATAGGCGGACCGGTCGGCCTATCCTAAAGTCCAACTATAAGATTTTTAACTGCAACAACTTAAATACACGTTATTGGAGTTGGAATAACCACGACTGTTGGCACCAGACTTTCTCTCCAATGGATCCTCGTTAAGGGATTTAGATTGTACTAATTCGAATTACCAGACTCATTAAGCCCGGTATTATTATTTATTATCACTACCTCCCCGTGTCAGGATTGGGTAATTTACGCGCCTGCTACCTTCCTTGGATGTGGTAGCCATATATCAGGCTCCCTCTCATGAATCAAACCCTAATTCTCCATCACCTGCCACCACCATGGTAGGCTACTATCTTACCATCGAAAGTTGATAGGACCAAAATTTGAATGATGCGTCGCCGGCACGATAGCCGTGCAATCCATCAAGTTATCATGAATTATCACAACAACAGGCAGAGACCGCGTCGACCTTTTATCTAATAAATGCATCCCTTCTAGAAGTAAGGGTTTGCTGCATGTATTAGCTTTAGAATTACTATGGTTATCCGAGTAGTAGATACCATCAAATAAACTATAACTGATTTAATAAGCCATTCGTAGTTTCACAGTCTGAATTTGTTCATACTTGCACATAAATGGATTAATCATTAAGACAAGCATATGACTACTGGAAGGATCAAACAGGTAGCATTCCTCATCGATGCCGGCATTTTATAAGCCCAGCTTGCCTAAAAGGGCTTGGACGGGCTGAAGGCAAGCGTGACCATCGTTTGCAAGGAGCATCATATAGGACAGATAGGAGCCGATGAATACCCCATGCCCATTGCATCTATCGTATTTGAGAATCCCAACCACCACTCATGGACCACGACATCGCACGACGAAGTGAGAAAGGCATGGGACACGGGGGCAACCTTTCGGTTCACTTCTCGCGCAGAATGTGAGGGGCAAAAGGCGATAGAGAAAACTTGATAATGCCTGGGCATTAGGTATGAAACATAAGAAACCGACTTAAGCTACGACTGAGATAAAAGGCAGGTCAGGACGTCGCTGCTTTAGTAGGGATCCAACCTAACCGCACATATCGAACACAACTTATGCGCCGTGCATCCAAATGCTCCATTGATATACACCCAGCACCATCTCCAATACCTAGTAATAGATATAGTGAGCTGGTGCCCATGCGGATGTTGCAAGGCTAAAGCAAGTCCCTCTTGACATGATTGCCCACCCTTAGGGGGAGTAGAAGAGATAAAGACACGTCGATGCTAGTGCACGAGCGCCTCCCACGTCGACGCTCTATACGCATTCAGCTTGGCCCCATGCGTGCAGCGCCTGGAGCTTACCCCGAGAGCAGCATCTAGAACTCGCTGCACACAATAAAGTACCCGTCTTGGATGATGCCACCTATAGCAGACACGAGCGCACAATGAAGCACCATCGACGTTGTTTCGTGAGCATCGATGGTTGGCAAGGACTAGTTATTCATGCTGCCATGTGCCCACACTGCATGCCGATATGCCCAATAAGCGCCTATGCCAACTAGCGACAGTCGCCTTGAAGTTCCTTCAACACCTCTACCCACCTTATATATGCTTCAAAAAACTCAAGTGAAAGGAGTAGACATGATTTTACCAGAGAATCATACTAGACATGTACGGACTAAAACTGCACGTTTCGACATAAGACTGAGCCAATGCACTCACAAAAGAGTCACGTAATTTGTAAATGATTATTTTCATTAAGAATTTTTTTTCTCAAATATTATTTGTTAAAATTCAAAAAATAAATAAAAAATATGAAAATATTTTTTAAATATGAAAACATTAGGAAAATATTCCCAGTGCATGAAGTTAACTTAAACCAATAATTGAGTGCATATTTGTACTTATAACGTAATGATATAAGATATCAAAATTTAAGGATATTAAATAAAAAATTAAAAAAATACAAAAATAATGTGGGGGCATTAGTAAAATGGCCTAGAGTGCAACAAATTAGTAACAACCCCAAAACATGCATATTCGAATGAAGTAACCTTAAACCAATAATTGAGTACATATGTATACGTATAACGTAATGATATAAAATATTAAAATTTAAGGATATTCAATACAAAATTTTAAAAAATATAAAAATAATGTGGGGGACATTTGGAAAACTGCCTAGAATGAAATAGATAAGTAACAACCCCAATGTATGCATATTAGAATGACCTTAAACCAATAATTGAGTGCATATTCGATATTTAAATTTAAATATTTAAAGGTTAAATAAAAAATTAAAAAGAAAAACTTGGGGACTCTATGAAAACTTCCCCAGCATATGAGGTAATATTAAAATATCGTTAAAAATACTTTGAGCATGTATTTAATGTAAGGAGTATGCAACGGTGGGGATGATGATGAATGAACGTTATGAATATATTCGGATGATTGAACCTAGGTTTACGCTCTTTTGATTTTTGCACGGTGCCTTCACCATTCCCATGGTGTCATTGTGCCTTGATGTGTTCGCGGCGGGTACACGGGGGCGCGGGTTCTAAGCACACAGTTGCTAGCTAAGGATGCATGGGTGCCATGGTGCGCGATGCAATAAGGCCTTGGTACCATAGTGCATGGTGCCTTGTTGCCATAGTGTGTGGTGCCTTGGTGCCATGGTGCGCAGTGCCTTGGACCTATAGTACCATGGTGCGCGCTGCCATGGTGTCTTGGCGCCATAGTTCCTTGGTGCACAGCGCCGTGGTTGCATGGTGCCTTGGTGCCTTGGCGCCATGGTTCCTTGGTTCCATGGTACCATGGTGCTAGGTTCCATGGTGCCTTGGTGCAACCAACTCAACAAAGACACCACCATGGTAGGCAACTATAGGTCCTTTGGCATTTTTCATCATGGCACTTGACTATACTTGTTTTTCACGCTGTTGATTTCACCGAACATCGAAATTCGGGTCATTAGACATGTCTCTAGGATTTCACTTGACGGTTACCTAAACCTCTAATTGTGACATGCCTCCACGCACCGACGTTGGCCTCACAATGTATCACTGGGATCTTGAGCCGCACTCAACATTGTGGAAAACATCTAATTGCAACATAGTAGTTTTACACGTAAGGCCACTTGATATAATACCTAACCATTTGGAATGAAACGCATGTGACACTTGAAAACAAACACGAACTCGGGTGAGGATATGCCACGGCATGCTTGAAGGTAAGCTGAACTAACAAAACTTACTGGGATTTTCCAAGAATGAAAGCAGAAACGTCCTTTGAAGATGGACGGAAAAATGATTTGATTGGAGGGGCAGGGACGAACAAGAGCGACAAAGGGTTGAATCTAATTTGATTGTGGCAGTAAGGCCTCTCTGCCGCTTACAATACCCCATCACGTATTTAAGTCATCTGCAAAGGATTCTACCCACCCCTCGATGGAAATTGTACTTCAAGGAGGCTACCGAGAACCTTCCGTTGTGATGGCTTAGCCAATGACACGTGCCCTTAGGGGATGAGGCCCCTACTATGGGTCAGCAAGCGAACGACGGGCACATGCATCACTTTTAGCCCAGATTCTAACTTAGAGGCATTCATTCATAATCCATCATACGATATCTTCGCACCGTTGACTTTTCAACCAAGCGCGATGACCAATTGTGTGAATCAACAGTTCCTCTCGTACTAGGTTGATATTCTATTGCGACACTGCCATTAGTAGGGTAAAATTAACCTGTCTCACGATGGTCTAAACCCAGCTCACGTTCCTTATTGGTGGATGTAACACCCCGAATCTGATACCTAAAATGCTACACGGTACCTATGATCTCGAAGGACCATAAGATAACCCATGAATAATATCTGTAGTTGTACACTAAAAAATATACATATAAAAATGCAGAAAGAAAGGCTGATAGGCCAAAAGGTTCAATGATAAACATAACTGACAAAAACATATTATTTGGATGGGGTATGAAATACCCAAAACAACTGAAATAACCATCTGAACATGATAGTCTGAAAAGCCTCTTACTGTCTTAATAATGAGTTGATGGGATATGTCCCCAACTAACTCCATTTACTGAAAGCTAAAATTGAATTAATGAAATAACTCAAAATATCATCCTCAAATGATGAGGACTCACTGCTAAACCTGGCTAATACTGATGCTTTGGAGCTCATGCTTCTGAACCTACGGTATAAAAACACCATAGCACAAGTACGTCAGTACGATTGAATGTACTGGTATATATGTGAGGTAGGATAAATGGAAAAGGTTCACATACATGAACTATACTAACTAGCTGGATAACATGAACGTGAGAATGCATGCATAAATACATAATAACTGTAATTGAGATTATGACGACATGATTACTGAGCCTGAGTGTTGATAACAAGAGATATTAATAACTGAAATAACTTATATTGAGTGACTGTATCTGACAGTCTAGTTTCTGATAAAACTAGCTGAGTTCTGTACTATTCTAAGTTGACTGTATCTAACAATCCTAAATTCTAAAGAACTATTTGAGTTCTTTTATTGAAAATGGATGACTGTATCTGATAGTCCTGATCATGTAACTGAAATTGTGGGAATTTGTTATCTAACTGATATGCCCCAAATAAACTCAATATAGCTGAGTTGGGGTCCAATATGTAACCCCAATTGGAAGGGTGTCAATACCGTGCCACTGGTAAGGACAATCTGTGTGTAACCCTCATATAACAGGTAACTCTAGTGAGAATGGTAGGAACCCTCATATAACAGTTTAAGCCACCTTATCTACCCTCATATAACAGGCTATGATATCTCAACCTACGTAGGCTACGTAGTTCAGGAACACAAGGATTGCATCTAAGAATCACACCCTTATACAACAGGTGAGTTCCCATCCTTGGTTTAGCTCGGTGCTAATTCCTACTCCCATCTGAATAGACACTGAACATAATTAACCGAACTGCACTAGACTGATTTCATGGAGTTCCGTTGATTGGCAGAATACTACTGAGATTTCTTAATTCACTAAGATTTCTTGAGTCACATGACTGACTGAGTTCCAGGAATCATGGCTAGACTGAGGAAATCGTGAAACATGACACTAGCTCTAGGCACACTACTATATTTTTTGGGTACAAGTACCCCCAAGACTCGATAGAAGGAAAACTGACAAAGCATTACTTTATCGAATACATGGACAACATCAACAATTTATACTATGACAGTAGGGGATATTTCATGAAGCACATGGTTATCAAAATCATGTATATAGCTTAGAATGCACATGATCATGTCTTAACTTCATCATTTTAATATCATATTTGTATTACACAACAATCATCTTGGAAATCATTTTAAACATAGGGGAAGACATATATTCATAACTTGGGTCACAGTTTAACTATCAAGCATAATTTTTATTCTCTTAGGCATTTTATCAAACACTTAGATTGCATGATTTAAGGCTTTGGCATGAGCATGAATTTAATACAACCTTACTTCGTAATTCCACCCAATTTCATGATTTCAGTCCACATATTAGTGTAATTTCATAATGACATAATAAAGGTTCCATCTTGGAATTCATACAACAACAACACATGAACATAATTCAGTTCACAGAATGAATATTACAATTCGTAATTTAAAATTTGATTCTTGGGCTTCATGGACGAAAGAAGTCGATGAATGAACACTATGCATACATTAGATGGAAGATTATTATTGATTCATAGAGAAATTTGCTTGGACTTGGATCCCCAATTGAAAACCCTAATGTGTTCTTGAGAGGATCCTGAGGGAAGTGGCTATATTTTGGTGTAAATAGGACTTAATCCCGTGTTTTTAACGTATATATGGGTGGGAGAATTACCCTTTTGCCCTTAAAAATGCAGACATTTAATGACTAAATAACTGGGCACCGATGGTATACCCTATGCGGCGCATTGTAAAAGCAATGAGCCTCAGTTGTTTTGGCTCTGGTAGTCTGCACAACTCGTGACCAACGTGATTGGCGACACGACACACTAAGATCGCATTAGTCCACTGTTTTAGACTTCCAAACTTTCTTGTTCCAAGAAATTCAAAACTTATCGGGGAACATCTATTGACCTTCTTGATCATGAATTAACAAGAATTTTGACCATTAATGGACGTTAAGGTGGCGAAATGAATTTTTCAACTTTTGAAGGCCAAAATTAAGCTAAGTCTGGGCACTTAGCTAGAATTTTCTAAGTCTGTGACCCCCTTTACAAGCTTAAAGGACTGAATTAAGCTTAAGTATTTTACAGGGTCTTATAATATCTCCCCCTTGAGAATATTCGTCCTCGAATAAGACCAACTAAGAGGGGAGAAATGATATACTGAAACACATACTAAGCATGAATGACTGGAACATGATTTCATGATTGACATTACTGATAATTGAATATATCATACTTAGCATGTATATCTGATGCATGTGTAACTAATTCGTGAATGAATTACTAAGTGTTTTGATGAACTGGGTTTCTTACAATAAGGATGCATGTTTGATGCAGGACTATATAACTGAATTGATACATGAATGTATGAGTGAATGTGCAGTGGTATTTAATATCAAGTTTATAATGGAATTATGAGCATGAAATGAGTAACAAGATTATAACTAAAGTTTGAACATGAAACTGAAAATCTTAAGGAGAATTGTTACCTTGAGCTTGACCTGAGTTGGCAGGAAAGAGGTAAGGATACTTGGCTCACATATTTGCTTCTGCTTTCTAAGTAGCTCCCTTAACGAATTGATTTTTCTAAAGAAATTTGCCAAGAGGAACTTCTTTATTCCCCAGTCTACGAGTCTGATAGTCTAGGATTTTGATTGGAATCTCTTCATAAGAGAGGATGTTCTGAACGTCTACACTCTGAATAGGGACTATAACTTCTGGGTTACCTATACACTTCTTGATCAAAGAGACATGGAAAACAGGATGAACCGAGGATAGATTTGAAGGCAACTCAAGCTCGTAAGCTACCTTGCCGAAATGACTGAGTATCTTGAAGTGACCGACATATTGGGGACTGAGCTTTCTTTTCTTGCTGAATCTCTTCACTCCCTTCATGGTAGAGATATTTAGATAGACATAATTACTGATCTCGAACCCTAGATCCTTTCTACGCACATCTGCATAAGACTTCTGTCGGCTCTGAGCAGCCCAGAGTCTTTCTCTGACCAACTGGACTTTTTCTAAGGCATCAAATACTAAGTTAAGCCCTATAACTGAAGCCTCACTAACTATGAACCAACCAACTGGAGATCTGCATCTTCTACCATAGAGATCTTCGAACTGAGCCATCTTAATACTAGAATGATAGTTATTGTTGTATGCAAACTCGATCAAAGGCAAGTGATCATCCCAACTACCATTGAAATCAATCACACACGCCCTTAGTATATCTTTTAGAGTCTGAATTGTCCTTTCTGCTTGACCATCTGTCTAAGGATAAAAGGCTGTACTGAGATAAACTTGGGTACCAAGACCTCTTTGGAACACTTTCCAGAACTTAGAGGTGAACTGGGTACCTCTGTTTGACATAATGGATAATGGAACACCGTGCAATCTGAACAACTCTCTGATTTAGAGTTTGCCATAATCCTTGGCTGAATAAGAGGTATGGACTAGAAGGAAATAAGCTGACTTGGTCATTCTATCTATAATGACCCAAACTGAATAATGCTGATAACGAGTATGAGGCAAACCCGTTACGAAGTTCATGTTCACTTCTTCCCACTTCCAAGTAGGAATACTGAACTCCTGTATGAACCCACTAGGCTTCTGATTCTTTATCTTTACGTACTAATATATAGAGCACTTAGCCACAAACTCTGCAACATCTTTCTTCATACCACTACACTAATAGATTTCCTACAAGTCGCAGTACATCTTTATGTCCCCTAGATGAATAAAGTAGCACGCACCATGTACTTTTGTAAGAATTTGCTGCCTTAAGTTATCTACACCTGGAACACACATACGACCCTGACAACATAGAACACCATCTTCCCCTTGGGATAAAACCTCTACCTTTTTATCCTTAACTTATTCTTTCAACTTAACTAGACTAGGATCTCTATCTTGTTTTTCTTTCATCTTTGAAACTACAGATGATTCTAAACTACTCTGAACCCATATGTCACCGTCCTTTATATCGACTAAGCGAATGCCTAGCCTGGCAAGCTGATGGACCTTCTGAGCTAACTTCTTCCTACTGTCCTTAACATAAGCAATACTACCAATAGACAGTCTACTGAGAGTGTCGGCTACTACGTTGGCCTTGCCTGAATGATAAAGGACGCTCATGTCATAATCTTTCAAGAGGTCTAACCACCTTATCTGATGAAGATTGAGATCTTTCTGAGAGAATCCATACTGAAGGCTTTTATGATCTATGAATACATCTACATAAACTCCGTATAGATAATGCCTCCAAATCTTTAAGGCAAATGCTGTGGTTGCTAACTCATGATCATGAGTAGGATAATTCTTTTCATGGGTTTAAGCTGTCTGGAGACGTAGGCTATGACCTTACCATGCTGCATGAGGACACAACCCAAACCTACTTTGGATGCATCACAATACACTACAAACCCATCTGAACCATCTAGAAGAGCTAAGACTAGAGCTGAGGTGAGTCGAGTCTTTACCTCCTGAAAACTTTTCTCACAAGGATCTAATCACTGAAACTTGACTTTCGTTTGAGTCAGGTGTAGAAATAGGGGACGCAATAGAAGAAAATCCCTCAATAAACCATCTGTAATAGCCAACCAAATTAAGAAACTTCTAATATCTGATGGAGATACAAGGCGAGGCCAGTTTCTTACTACTTTAGTCTTTTAAGGATCAATTCTAATGCCATCACTTGAAATGATATGACCATGAATGTACTAACCTTAGCCAAAATTTGGACTAACTAAATTTGGTGAATAACTGATGATCTAAGAGTCTAAAGCACAATTCTGAGATGGTCTGCATGATCTCGCTCACAACGGGAATAGAGAAGAATGTCATCGATGAAGACTATGATGATCATATCCAAGTACTAGTTGAGCACCCGGTTTATCAAGTCAATGAAAAAGGCTGGGGCATTGGTAAGACTAAAGGACATAACTAAGAATTTTTGGAATGTCACATTCTCTGACTCTGAGCTGATGATAGCCAGATCTGAGGTCTATCTTAGAGAAATAGCTGGCACCCTGAAGTTGATCAAATAAATCATCAATTCTGGGAAGAGGATACTTATTCTTGACCATGACTTTATTGAGATAATGTTAATCAATGCACATTTTGAGAGAACCGTCTTTCTTGCGAACGAATAAGACTGGTGCACCCTATGGGGATATGCTAGATCTAATGAATACCTTATCCAAGAGATCCTTCAACTGCTCTTTCAATTCCTTGAGTTTGGCTGGTGCCATTCTGCATGGCAGAATAGATATAGGCTGGGTATCAGGAAGAAGATCTATATCGAAGTCTATTTCCCTTTTGGGAGAAATTCCTAGAAGATCTTCGGGAAAGACATCTAAATATTTATTCATGATTGGTACTAATGCAAGACTGGGAGTTTCGGATCTAGAGTCCTTAACATAAACAAGATGATAGACACATCCTTCAGTTATTATTTTCCCTGTGCGAAGGTAGGAAACAAGCTAACCTCTGAAAGCTGAAGTACTACCCCACCATTCTAGGATAGATTCATTTGGAAATTGGAACTGGAATATTCTGTTTATGCAGTCGACTGTGGCTTTGCAGGAATAAAGCCAATTCATGCCGAGAATGACATCAAAATCAATGATCTCTAATTTGACTTAGTCTGCTGAAGTGACTTTTTGAAATATCATAATTGGGATATTTCTGTACACCTGCTGGGATATGATGGTTTTAGCCACTGGGGTAGAGATTGAAAAGCATTCTACTAGAATTTTGGGACTGATTCTGAAATCAACTGCTATATAGGGAGTAACAAAAGGCAAGAAAGCACCTGGATCTAGCAAAGCATAAACATGCACATGAAAGATCTATAAAGTACCAGTAACCATATCAGTAGAAGTTTCCTGATTTTGCCGGGATTGGAAAGCATAAATTCGATTTGGGTGATGCCCACTACTAGTACTGGAGGTGGCACCCTTCTAGTTTGGGCAACCAGAATGAGCTGAGAATGGTTCCACTGACCCTAAGGGACTGCCTGAGGACAGTCTCTGACTCGGTGTCCTGGCTTGCCATATCCAAAACAAATACCACTTCCAGCTCTACAAAGACCCCGGTGGTGCATGCCACAAGTCTGGCAAAGAGGATAGGTGCGGGCACTGCTAACACTGCCCTTAAAGTTAGAACTTGGCACTCTATTAATGCTACCATCTCTAAATCTAGGAGCTGGAGCAGTAGCTGAAAAAGAAGCTGGAACTAATGACTTAGGACGAAACTTAGAATGGTTTCCTTCTTCTGATTTGGGCTGAGCAAAGTTGAAACTACCTGTCTTTGCTCTCTTATAATGCTCCTCCCTTATCTTAATATTTTTCTCTTCTATCTGTTGGGCATGAGTCATATGCCTAGCTAAAGTCATGTCACTATTCAATATTGCAGACCTACACTCATTGACCACACTATTATTCACTCCCAAAACAAACTAACTCATCTTGGCCCTACTGTCTGCAAACACATGAGGGGCATATCTGGCTAATTGAGAAAACTTAAAAGAATACTCCTTCACCATTATGTTACCCTTCCTGAGGTTGATAAAATCTAACACCTTAGCCTCTCTTTGCTCTTGGGGAAAGAATCTATCTTAGAATGCAGTAACAAACTTCTTCCACTTAATAGGCCCTACATCATCTGGCCTTTCTGACTTCCACTATTTAAACTAAGTATGAGCAATATCCTGCAACTGATATACAGCTAGCTCAGCGCTCTAACTAGAAGTAATCCCCATGATGTTTGTAATCTTTTGAACTTGATTAATGAATTACCGAGCATCCTTATCTGACTTAGACCCAAGAAAGGATAGAGGATTCATTCAGGTGAAGTCCCAAATCCTGGCTGCAACAAACTGTCCACTGGGGTAGCCAGAACAATAGCTGGTCATTCATTCTGAGCACCGACTAACTAAGAAAGAGTAGTGAATGCATCTTTGAACTTTGCATGAGAAACATGTTCGCCCAAAGGATCTTCGTGCTGAGGCACTGATTGATTCCTGTTTCTTCTTTTGGGAGGCATGTTCTATAGAAGAAAGGGAGAAATAGATAAGACTGAGATATTAACTTGAGATTATGCTCACTGGCATAACATGAATAATGAAAGAAGTGAAACTGTTTCTAAAACATCATATAGCCTCCTGCACATAAATGTGGCACGCAATACACCCATGTACAAGACTCTACTAGATGTGGCTTTCAGACTTCCTAGGACTCTATTGAATCTGGCTCTGATACCAAGTTTATAACACCCCGAATTCTATATTTGAAATGCTACACGGTGTCCATAACCCCGAAGGACCACAAGCTAACCCATAACTGATATCTGTACTTGTACACTACATAATATACGTATAAAAATATGGAAATAAAGGCTAATAGGCCTTCAGGTTCAATGATGAACATGACTGATAAAAACATAACATCTGGATAGGGTTATGAAATACCCAAAACAACTAAAATAATCATCTAAATATGACAGTCTGAAAAGCCTCAAACTATCTGAATAAGGAGTTGATGGGAAATGTCCCCAACTAACTCCATCTACTGAAAGATAAAACTAAATTAATAAAATAACTCATAATATCATCCTTAAATGATGAAGACTCACTGCTAAACTTGGCTGCTACTAATGCTCTGGAGCTCGTGCTTCTGAACCTATGGTATAAAAACACCATAGAGCAAATGCATCAGTATGATTGAATGTAATGGTATATATGTGAGGTAGGCTAAATACAAAGGTTTCATATGGATGTACTATACTAACTGGATAGATAACATGAACATGAGAATGCATGCATGAACTGAGATCGTGAAGACATGATTACTGAGCCTGAGTGCTGATAACATGAGATACTGATAGCTGTATAACTGAAATAACTTATATTTAGCGACTGTATCTGATAGTCTAGTTTCTGATGAAACTAGCTCAGTTCTGTACTATTCTAAGTTGACTGTATCTGACAGTCCTGAATTTTAAAGAACTATTTGAGTTCTTTTACTAAAACTGTATGACTGTATCTGATAGTCCTATTCGTGTAATTAAAATTGTAGGAAGTCATTATCTAACCGATATGCCCAAAATTATTGCAATATAGCTGAGTTGGGGTCCAATCTGTAACCCCAATTGGAAGGGTGTCAATATCGCGCCACTGGTAAGGACAATCTGTGAGTAACCCTCATATAATAGGTAATTCTAGTAAGAATGGTCGGAACCCTCATATAACAGGTTAAGCCACCTCATCTACCCTCATATAACAGGCTATGATATCTCAACCTACGTTGTCCACGTAGTTCAGGAACACAAGGATTGCTTTTAAGAATCACACTCTTATATAACTGGTGAGTTCCCATTCTTGGGTTAGCTCGGTGCTAATTCCTACTCTAATCTGAATAGACACTAAACATAATTAACTGAACTGGACTAGACAGATTTCATGGAGTTCCGTTGATTGGCAGAATTCTACTGAGATTTTTGAATTTAGTGAGATTTCCTGAGTCACATGATTGACTGAGTTCTATTGATCTTGGCTTGACTGAGGATATCGTGAAACATAACACTGTCTCTAGGCATACAACTATATTTTTGGGTACAAGTACCCCCAGGACTTGATAGAAGGAAAACTAACAAAGCATGACTTTCTTGAATACATGGCCAACATCAACAATTCATACTACGACAGTAGGGGATATTTTATGAAGCACATGGTTATCATAATATTGTATATACCTTAGAATGCACATGATCATGTCTTAACTTAATCATTTTAATATCATAATTATATCATCACGCAATTGTATTACACAACAATCCTCATGGAAATTATTTTCAACATAGGGGAACACGTACATTCATTACTTGGGTCACAGTTTAACTATCAAGCATAATTTCTATTCTCCTAGAAATTTTATCAAACACTTATATTGCATGATTTAAGGCTTAGGCATGATCACGAATTTAATACAACCTAACTAAGCAATTCCACCCAATTTCATAATTTCAGTCCATATATTAGCATAATTTCATAAAGACATAATGAATGTTCCATCTTAGAATTCATACAACAACAACACATGAACATAATTCAAGTCATAAAATGAATATCACAATTTATAATTTAAAACTTAATTCTTAGGCTTCATGGCCAAAAGGAGTCCTTGAATGAACATTATTCATACCTTAGATGGAAGATTATTGATGATTCACAGAGAAATTTGCTTGGAATTAGATCCCCAATTGAAAACCCTAATGTGTTTTTGAAAGGATCTTGAGGGAAGTGGCTATATTTTGGTGTAAATGGGGCTTAATACCATGTTTTTGACTTATATAAGGGTGGGAGAATTACCCCTTTTCCCTTATAAATGAAGTCATTTAATATCTAAATAACTGGGCACCGTTGCTATGGGCGACGTAGTGCGTCGAGGGTTTTGATGCTATACCTAATGTGGGATATCGTAAACGCATTGAGGCTCAATTATTTTTTCTCTAAAAGTCTGCACATTTGTTCACCAACGCAATTGGTGATGCAGTGCACCAAGATCGCATTGGTCCACTATTTTGGACTTCCAAACTTGCTTGAAACGAGTTCCAAAAAATTTAAAACTTGTTCGGGAACATCTATTGACCTTCCTGATCATGAATTAACAATAATATAGACCATGAATGGACGTTAAGGTGGAGAAATGAATTTTCCAAATTTTGAAGGCCAAAATTAAGCTAAGTCTGGGAACCTAGCTAGAATTTTCCAAGTTTGTGACCCCCTTGACTTAAAGGACTGAATTAAGCTTAAGTATTTTATGGGGTCTTATAGTGGGTAAACAATCCAACACTTGGTGAATTCTGCTTCACAATGATAGGAATAGCCAACATCGAATGATCAAAAAGCAACGTCACTATGAACGCTTGGCTGCCACAAGCCAGTTATCCCTGTGGTAACTTTTCTAAAACCTCTAGCTTCGAATTTTGAAGGTCTAAAGGATTATTAGGGCATGCTTCATGGTTTGTATTTGTACTGGAATCAGAATCAAATAAGATTTTTCCCTTCTGTTTCATATGAGATTTCTGTTCTTGTTGAGTTCATATTAGGACACTTGCGTTATCTTTTAACATATATACCACCACAACCAAACTTCCCACCTGCAAATGTCTTTTGCCCAGATCGACCCGCAGAGCGAGCCTTGGGTAAAAAAAGAAGGGTAGTGCCCCGCTTCCAATTCATGAAATTAGAAAAATAATGTTAAAAGTAGTGGTATTTCACTTTACCTTTCGGCTTCCACTTATACTCACCTCTCAAGTCATTTCAGAAAGTCAGACTAGAGTCAAGCTCAACAGGGTCTTTTTTCCCCGCTGATTCTGCCAAGCCCGTTCCCTTGGCTGTGGTTTCACTGGATAATAGAAAGTGACAGTGGGAATCTTGGTAATCCATTCTTGCACTTTAATAATTAGATAATGAGGCATTTGGCTACATTAAGAGACTCATAGTTACTCCCGCCGTTTACCCGTTCATCGTTAAATTTCTTCACTTTGACATTCAGACCATCGGGCAGAAATCACATTGCGTGAACATCCATAGGGACCATCGCAATGATTTATTTTAAATAAATAGTCAGATTCCACTTATTCGTACCAGTTTTGAATTGACTGTTTGACGCGCGGGGAAGGCCCCCAAAGGAACCATTCCCAGTTTGTCCCCCGGTCGTGTAATACCCCAAAATATCTAACTCAATATTAGCTCAATATTTCAAGCTCATGTATAGTGCATCATGGTTCCTTGGTAGTTTCATGATCAAGGTTGATGTGAATTAAGGTCTCAAATATGTCCTAGCTATTGTGCAAATCAAAACATTCCTTACCGATTGAAATCTTGAGAAGGATATTGGTATCGTCAACTTCAAACAAGAATATCTCTAATTATACTATGAATTTTTGATTCCATAACCTACCAACAAATATATAATTTAATAAGATTTTTGTCGATTCCAAATTCTCCTAAAATGGACACTCGATGAAGAAGTTATGGCTATTTTAAGTTTCTACTGTAAGACGAATGCCATTTTAGTGCATGGCACATCACGCCAGAGGAAAAAATGGCACTCATCAATTTCCAGAAAGCCTCTGCAACAGACCTGCTTCATGCTAAGCTTCAAGGTTGCAATAATTGGTATTTTACCAAGCTCCACATTGCGCCGGGGCCCTAAATCGGGATAAATTTTGTGTAGTTTTCAGTTTTCATTTTAAATTCCTCAGGGTAATATGGTAACATCCCAAAACCCTATATATACTCTTTAAACAAAGGATTGAAGCCCTAAAGAAGCCCTTTACATTAATTTTATCAAAATTCACCCAAGAACAGTCAAGAACAAGTCCATGGTTTCCATTGGGGTTTCATGCTTCAAGTCAATTCAATCATAGATTCCACAAATTCTTAATCTAAGTTATGCACAGTGTTCATCTATGGATACAATCCGTTCATAGAGCTCAAGAACCATGTTTTTAAATGTTATTTTGTAAACTTTTTGTGGTGATATAATCATGTACATGTTGATGATTGTTGTTTAAGTTTCAAAATGATATATAAAGATGTTTTCATGAAATATATGTGGTTGTTAGTTGAAAAACATGAACTTTAGGTGGTTTGATGTGATGCAAGTATGAAATCCACCTATGCTTTAAAGAATGCATGCAAGGTGTTTGATATAATGCCTAGGATGCTAGAAACTCATAATTACATGATTCCATGATATCTAAATGACAAGTCCATATTAGTTATATACTTCCATATGAGTTTCCATGCTATTTATGTATTGTTGTTGTTGTGGCATGAAGCATGTCTGACAATGGAAATATGAATTATATACACGAAATGTATCCATGCTCTCCCTACCATGTTGAGATATCAATAAATACATGAAGTATACTATCCCCTACTTATAATATTATGAATTGTGGACTCTAATCTTGTGATCAAGTCATGTCAAGTGTGCCAGTTTCCTTTTATCGAGTCCTGAGGATATTCGTACCAGAAAAATATAGCTGTGTGCCTAGAGCCATTTCATGTGCCATGATAAATCTCAGTCAAGCTAACTCTATACAACTTAGTCAGTTATGTGACTCAGGAAACATCAGACATCTCATGATCTCAGTTAACTCTCAGATAACTGTACTACTTCATTAGTCAATGGATATCAGTTATTCAGTCCATGTACAGCCAGTTGAATCATGTTCAGTCCCTTCAGATTGGAGTAGAAATTAGCACCGAGTGAACCCAAAGATGGGAACTCACCTGGCAGTTCAGGGTGTGATTCTTAGAAGTCATCCTTGTGTTCCAGAACTATGTAGCCAGCGTAGGTTGAGACATCTTAACCTGTCAAATTTGGGTTGATGAGGTGGCTTAACCTATTAGTTTAGGGTCCCACCGTTCTCACTTTGAGTACCTACCGGATAAGGGTCACTCATAACTGTCCTTACCTGTGGTGCGGTATTGACATCCCTCTAGTCGGGATAGAGATTGGACCCCAGCTTAGTTGTAACGGTATACATAGGGCATGTTGGTTAAACAACTACCTCCCATAGTTTTAGTATTAGTCTCAATAAAAGAACTCAGATAGTTCTTCAGATATTAGTATACCAGGACTGTTAGATATAGTCAAATTCAATTAGAGCATAGGAATCAGAGAGTTCTACCAGATTCAGGACTGTCAGATATAGTCACTCATATTATCAGAACTACAGTTCCAGTTATGTATTAGCGTACAAATTTAGCTACCATGTACTCATGATCTCAGTTACTATGTATGTATATTTGTACTCTTACATTTATATCAGTCAGTTAGTTAGCATTATTCATGCATGTAGACCCTTTGCATTAGCCTACCTCACTCATATACTTAGTACTCCAATTGTACTGACGCATTTGTGCTATGGTGCTTTCTTTTCATGTTACACCATAGGCCCAGAGCCATAAGTTCCAGACCAGCAGTAGCTTTCCAGTCGCAGTGTTGTAGTGAGTCCTCATCCATCCAAGGATAATATGATTTGATTTATTCATTTATTACTTCAGTTCAATTTTACAGAGTTAGTTGGAGACATGTTCCTTTAACTCCTTAGTCAGACAGTGCTTAAAGGCTTTCAGATTTAGTCAGATTTAGCTATTAGATTCAGTGTTCAGTTTTATATTCAGTTGTTTTAGGTATTCATTACTGCTTGAATGTTACTATATCTCTTCAGTTGAACCTTATGTCCTAAATGTTCAGGTTTTCCACATATTATATGTATATTATGCAGTGTACAGGGACAAATATCAGTCATGAGTTAGCTTGTGGTCCCTCAGGGTCGTAGCACTATGTAACATTCCAATTTAGAAAATTGAGGCATTACAAACTTGGTATCAGAGCCTAAGGTTCAATAGAGTCCTAGGAATTCTTAAAGCCGCATGTAGTAGAGTCTTGTGCATGGGTGTGTTGCGTGCCATATTTATGTACAGGAGGCTATAAGATGTTTTAGGAACTATTTCCCTTCTTTCAATAATCATTTCATGCTAATGAGCATAATCTCAAGTTAAACTCCCACTCCAATCCATTCTTCTCTTGTTTTAGAATATGGCCGCAAAGAGAAGAAACCAGCCAGCTCCTCTGCCGAAGATCCTTTTGGCAAACATGTTTCTCATGCAGAGTTTAGAGCCGTATTCACCACACTTGCTCAGTATATGGCTGCCCAAAATGAAAGGGCACCAGCTATTTCGGCCAATCCAGTGGCAAATTCTACAGTAGCTAGGATTAGGGACTTTACCCGAATGAACCCTCCATATTTTCATGGGTCTAAGTCTGATGAAAACCCTAAGGAGTTCATTGACAAAGTTCAGAAGGTCATTGACATCATAGGTGTTACTTTTATTTAGAGTGCTGAGTTAGTTGTATATCAGTTGCAATATGTGGCTCATACTTAGTATAAATAGTAAAAGTCCAAGAGGGTAGATGGAGCAGGTCCCATTGGGTGGTAGGAATTTGTCACAGCTTTGTTAGATAAATTCTTTCCCCAAGAGCTGAGGGAAGCCAAGGTTCTTGAGTTCATCAACCTCAGGCAGGGAAATATGACGGTTAGGGAGTATTCTCTCAGATTTACTCAGCTATCCAGGTATGCCCCTCATGTGGTTACAGACAATAGGGCTACGATAAGCAAGTTTGTGTCAGGGGTGAATGATAGCATGGTGAATGAGTGTAGATCTCTGAAGCTGAACAATGATATGACCTTAGCTAGACTCATGGACCATGCTCAGTAGATAGAGGAGTAGAAGGTTAGGACTAGAGAGAGGCAGAATAAAAGAGCAAAATCAAGCAGTTTCAGTTTTGCTCAGCCCAACTTAGAGAGAGAGAACCGTTCACAGTTTCATCCCAAGTTAGCAGCTCCAGCTCCTTCCTCCGTTAGTACCCCAGTGCTAAAATTCACAGACGGTAGCAGAGATAAAACGCCAGGCTCTAAATCTAAGGGTAGCGTTAACAGAGCCCGACCAGATCCCCTTTGTCAGGCTTGTGGTAAGAACCATAAGGGTATTTGCAGAGTCGGTAGTGATGTGTCTTTTGGTTGTGGAAAGCCAGGCCACAGGATTAGAGAGTGTCCACAGTCAGGTTCAGGGCCAACAAATTTATTTCGGAGCTCAGTCCGGTCACCTGAATTAGAAGGGTGCCACTTCCAGTCCTACTAGTGGGAAACGTCCAAATAGACTCCAGGCATTTCTCCTGAAAGGAAAATAGACTTTGGCATAGACCTTCTCCTAGATACTCAACCTATCTTTATCCCGCCATACAGAATGGCACCAGTAGAACTTAAGGAACTAAAAGATCAGTTGAAGGATCTCTTAGATAAGGGATTCATCAAGCCTAGTGTATCCCCATAGGGTGAGCCAATCTTATTCGTGCGCAAAAAAGATGGTTCTCTCAGGATGTGTATTGATTACCATCAACTCAACAAAGTTACGATCAAGAATAGGTATCCACTTCCCAGAATAGATAATCTGTTCAACCAACTTCAGGGTGCCAGTTATTTCTCTAAGATAGACCTCAGATCAGGCTATCATCATTTCAGAGTTAGAGAATGTGACATCCCGAAGACAGCTTTCCATACTCGGTATGGTTTTTTCAAATTTCTAGTCATGCCCTTTGGTCTAACCAATGCCCCTGCAGCTTTCATGGACTTAATGAACCCTATGTTCAAGAAGTACTTGGACATGTTTGTCATAGTCTTTATAGATGATATTTTGCTCTATTCTCGCACTGAGTGTGATCATTCAGACAATCTTAGAATTGTTCTTTAGACCCTCAGAAATCATCAGTTATTTGCCAAGTTTAGTAAGTGCGAGTTTTGGCTAAGATCAATATCATTTCTTTGCTATATTATTTTCAGTGAGGGCATTAGAGTAGATCCTCAGAAAACCAAAGTTGTAAGAAATTGGCCCAGACTCATATCTCCAACAGATATCAGGAGTTTCTTGGGTTGGGCTGGCTATTACAGATGGTTTGTTGAGGGATTTTCTTTTATTGTGTCTCCTATGTCTAGGTTGACTCAGAAAAAGGTCAAGTTTCAGTTGTCAGATTCATGCGAGAAGAGTTTTTAGGAATTAAAGACTCGACTCACTATAACTCCAATTCTAGCTCTTCCAGATAGTTCATATGGGTTCATAGTATATTGTGATGCATCCATAGTGGGTTTAGGTTGTGTCCTCATGCAGTATGGTAAGGTCATAGCCTACGTCTCCCGACAATTAAAGCCCCATGAGAAGAATTATCCTACTCATGATCTTCAGTTAGAAGCTGTAGTTTTTGCCTTAAAGATTTGGAGGCATTATCTTTAAAGAGTTCATGTAGACGTCTTCACAGATCATAAGAGTCTCTACTATGTCTTTTCTAAAAAAGATGTCAATCTTTGTTAGAGCAGGTGGTTAGAGCTCTTGAAGGACTATGACATAAGTGTCCTTTATCATTTGGGTAAGGCCAACGTGGTGGCCGATGCTCTCAATAGACTCTCCATGGGCAGTATTTCTCATGATGAAGATAGTAAGAAAAAGATAGCTCAGGAAATCCATCAGCTTGCCAGACTAGACGTTCACTTAGTCGACTCTTCAGAGGGTGGTGTATGCGTTTAGAGTAGTTCAGAGTCATCTCTAGTTTCCAATGTGTAAGAAAAGCAAGACATGGATCCTGGCCTTGTCAAGCTGAAAGAGTCAGTTCAGAATCAGAAAGTTCAGTTTTTTTCCCAAGGGGGAGATAGTGTTCTTCATTGTTAGGGTCATTTGTGCATTCCAGGTGTAGATGACTTGAGGCAACGAATTCTTACAGAAGCGCATGGTGCGTGATACTCCATTCATCCAGGGGCTACTAAGATGTACCATAATTTGTGGGAGATCTATTGGTGGAGTGGGATGAAGAGTGATGTTGCAGAGTTTGTGGCTAAGTGCTCTACATATCAGTAGGTTAAGATAGAGCATCAGAAACCTAGTGGTTCCATACAGGAGTTCACTATTCCTACTTGGAAGTAGGAACAAGTGAACATGGACTTCGTGATTGTTTTACCTAGAACTCGTCATCAACATGATTCAGTTTAGGTCATTGTAGATAGAATGGCCAAGTTAGCCCATTTCCTTCCAATTTGTACCTCCTATTCAGCCGAGGATTATGCCAAACTCTACATCAGGGACTTGGTCAGATTACATGGTGTTCCTTCATCTATTATCTCAGACAGAGGTACCCAATTCACCTCTCACTTCTGGAAAGCATTCCAAAAAGGTCTCGGTACCCAAGTTCATCTCAGTACAACATTTCATCCTCAGATAGATGGTCAAATAGAAAGGACCATTCAAACTCTTGAAGATATTCTAAGGGCGTGTGCAATTGATTTCAAGGGAAGTTCGGATGACCACTTCGCCTTGATTGAGTTTGCATACAACAATAGCTATCATTCCAGTATTCAGATGGCTCCATTCAAAGCTCTCTATAGTAGGAGATGTAGATCTCCGATCGGTTGGTTCGAAGTTAGTGAGGCCTCAGTCATAGGTCCTGACTTAGTATTTGCCGCCTTAGATAAAGTTCAGTTGATCAGAGAGAGACTCCGGGATGTTCAGAGCCAACAGAAGTTTTATTCAGATGTTCATAGGAAGGATCTCGAGTTCGAGGTCAATGACTATGTCTATCTTAAGATCTCTCCCATGAAAGGAGTGAAGAGGTTCGGCAAGAAAGGGAAACTCAGTCCCCGATATATCGGTCCCTTCAGGATTCTCAGTTGCTTCAGCAAGGTAGATTATGAGCTAGAATTGCCTTCAGATCTAGCCTCAGTTCATCCATTCTTCCATGTTTCTTTGCTCAAAAAGTGCATAGGTGACCCAACAGTTGTAGTCCCTGTTCAGAGCATTGACATTCAGAACAGCCTCTCTTATGAAGAGATTCTAGTGGAAATCTTAGACTATCAGACTCATCGATTGAGGAACAAAGAAGTCCCTCTAGTTAAGGTTCTTTGGATAAATCAGTATCATGAGGGAGCTATTTGGGAAATAGAAATAGATATGCGTACCAAGTACCCTCACCTCTTCCCCTCAAATTCATATCAAGATCAAGGTAACAGTTCTCCTAAATCTTATTCAGTTTCATATTCATGTCCCCATTTTAAACTTGGTATCTATTACCATTGCATCCTCAATCATGCATTCATGTATCAATTCAATTATAAGGTCATGCATCAGATATGTATTCTTATCTTAAGAAGCTCAGTTTATCAGATTGCTCAGTTACTCATCCATGTACCAGTTATCCATGCATCAAATATACATGAGTTTAGTATGTTTATAATGTCAGTCATGAGATCATGTTTCAGTTATTCATGTTCAGTTCATGTTTGGATTTTCTCATTCTTCCCTCTCAGTTAAGTCTCATTCGAGGTCAAATATTCCCAAAGGAGAGATATTATAATACCCCAAAAATCCAACTCAGTATTAGCTCTATGTTTCAATCTCATGCATAGTACATCATGGTTCCTTGGTAGTTTTATGATCAAGGTTTATGTGAATTAAGGTCTCAAATATGTCCTAGCTATTGTGTGAATCAAAACATTCCGTACCGATTGAATTCTTGCAAAGGATATTAGTATCGTCATCTTCAAACAATTATATCTCTCATTATACTATGATTTTTTGATCCCATGACCTACCAATGGATAGATAGTTTAATAATATTTTTGTTGATACCAAATTCACCTAAAACGGACAGCCGGTGAAGAAGTTATAGCTATTATAAGTTTCAGTTGTAAGACGAATGCCATTTCAGTGTATCGCGCGTTGCGCCGAAGGCTAAAATGGCACTCGTCAATTTCTATAAAGCCTCCGCGATAGCCCTGCTTCACACCAAGCTTCCAAGTCGCAATAATTGGTATTTTAACAAGCTCCGTGTTGCGTCGGGGCCCTAAATCGGGATAAATTTTGCGTAGTTTTCAGTTTAAATTCCTCAGGGCAATATGGTAACACCCCAAAACCCTATATATACTCTTTAAAAAAAGGATTGAAGCCCTAAAGAATCCCTTTACATTAATTTTATCAAAATTCACTCAAGAACAGTCAAGAACAAGTCCATGGTTTCCATTGGGGTTTCAAGCTTCAAGCAAATTCAACCGTAAATTCCACAAATTCTTAATCTAAGTTATGCGCAGTGTTCATCTATGGATACAATCTATTCATAGAGCTCAAGAACCATGTTTTTAAATGTTATTTTGTAAACTTTTTGTGGTGATATAATCATGTACATGTTGATGATTGTTGTTTAAGTTTCAAAATGATATCTAAAGATGTTTTCATGAAATATATGTGGTTGTTAGTTGAAAAATATGAACTTTAGGTGGTTTGATGTGATGCAAGTATGAAATCCACCTATGCTTTAAAGAATGCATGCAAGGTATTTGATATAATGCCTAGGATGTTAGAAACCCATAATTACATGATTCCATGATATCTAAATGACAAGTCCATATTAGCTATATACTTCCATATGAGTTTCCATGCTATTTATGTATTGTTGTTGTTGTGGCATGAAGCATGTGTGATAATGTAAATATGAATTATACACACGAAATGTATCCATGCTTTCCTTACCATGTTGAGATGTGAATAAATATATGAAGTATACTATCCCCTACTTATAATATTATGAATTGTGGACTCTAATCTTGTGATCAAGTCATGTCATGTGTGCCAGTTTCCTTTTATCGAGTCCTGGGGGTATTCGTGCCCAAAAAATATAGATCTGTGCCTAGAGCTATTTCATGTGCCACGATAAATCTGATTCAAGCTATACTCTATAGAACTCAGTCAGTCATGTGACTCAGGACACATCATAAATCTCATGATCTCAGTTAACTCTCAGATAATAGTACTACTCCATCAGTCAACAGATGTCAGTTATTCAGTCCATGTACAGACAGTTGAATCATGTTCAGTCCCTTTAGATGGAAGTAGAAGTTAGCACCGAGTGAACCCAAGGATGGGAACTCACCTGGCAGTTCAGGGTGTGATTCTTAGCAGTCATTATTGTGTTCCAGAACTACATAGCCAGCGTAGGTTGAGACATCTTAACCTGTCAGATTTGGGTTGATGAGGTGGCTTAACCTGTCAGTTTAGGGTCCCACCATTCTCAGTTTGAGTACCTGCCAGATAAGGGTCACTCAGAACTATCCTTACCAGTGGTGCGGTATTGACACCCCTCCAGTCGGGGCAGAGATTGGACCCAACTTAGCTGTAATGGTATACATGGGGCATGTCGGTTAAACAACTACCTCTCACAGTTTCAGTATCAGTCTCAATAAAAGAACTTAGACAGTTCTTCAGATATCAGTATACCAGGACTGTTAGATATAATCAAATTCAATTATAGCACGGGACTCAAAGAGTTCTACCAGATTTAGGATTGTCAGACACAGTTGCACATGTTATCAAAACTACAGTTCCAGTCATGTATTAGTATAAAAATTTAGCTACCATGTACTCACGATCTTAGTTACTATGTATGTATGTTTGTACTCTTACATTCATATCAGTTAGTTAGTTAGCATTATTCATGCATGTAAACCCTTTGCATTAGCCTACCTCACTCATATACTCAGTACTTTGGTTGTACTAACGCATTTGCGCTATGGTGATTTATTTTAATGTTACACCATAGGTCTAGAACCACGCATTCCAAACCAGCAGTAGCTTTTCTGTCGTAGTGTTGCAGTGATTCCTTATCCATCCATGGATAATATGATTTTATTTATTCATTTATTACTTCAGTTTAGTTTTACGGAGTTAGTTGGAGACATGTTCCTTCAACTTCTTATTCAGATAGTACTTAGAGGCTTTTAGATTTAGTCAGGTTTAGCTATCAAATTCAGTATTCAGTTTTATATTAAGTTGTTTTGGGTATTCATTACCCCATGGATGTTACTATATCTCTTCAATTTAGCCTTATGGCCTACATGTTCAGGTTTTCCGCATATTATATGTATATTAGGCAGTGTATTGGTACAAATATTAGTCATGGGTTAGCTTGTGGTCCCTCGGGGTCATGAGCACCGTGTAGCATTCTGATTTAGAAAATCACGGTGTTATAGGCCGGCATGTGGCAACCCAGTCTAGCCGCAAAAGCAGCTCAAGTAGTCCACCGATAGCCAACGGGTTTGGTACTTGGACTCCCGCGCCCAAACCTCAGAGCCAATTCTTTTCCCAAAGTTATGGATCTGTTTTTCTGACTTTCCTTGCCCATATTGTTCCATCGACCAGAGGCTGTTCAACTTGGAGACCTAATGTGGTTATGAGTACGACCGGGCATGGACAACATTCGATCCTTCAAATTTTCATGGGCCGCCAGGAGTGCACCATACACCATGCGACGTGCGGTGCTCTTCTAGCAGATAGACACTACCTCTAACCCAGCCGATTCCAGGGTAGGCAGGCTATTAAACAGAAAAGATAACTTTTCCCGAGGCTCCCGCTGATGTCTCCGAACTTCCTAACATTTTCGTCGACCGCCACATCCCGGTTCAGGAATCTTAACTTGATTCTCTTTTTGAGTACGTGTGAAATACGCTATCTGTCAGGTTTCCCCCGACCCTCAGGGTCGACTAACCCATGTGCAAGTGTCTTTCACATGGAGCCTTTCCCCTCTGTAGTGTTCAAAGTTCTCATTTGAATATTTGTTACTACCATCAAGATATGCGCCGACGGCCGCTCCGCTCAGGCTCGTGCCCAAGGTTTTGCAACGACCACCGCGCCCTCCTACTTATCAAGGCCTGGCACTTGCCTTTATGGCTAGGTATAGGTCATGTGCTCTAACCATTTTCAGGGCTATTTGATTCGGCAGGTGGGTTTTTACACACTCCTTAGCGTATTTCAACTTCCATGACCACTGTCCGACTGTCTTAATCGACCAACACCCTTTCTGCGATATAGGTTAGCGCATAGTTTGGCACCATAACCCGGCTTCTAGTTCATCCCGCATCACTAGTTCTGCTTACAGAAAATGCCCCACTTGGAGCTCTTGATTCTGTGGCACGACTCAATAAAGCAGCCGCGCCAATCCTTCCTATTTAAAGTTTAAGAATATGTCAAGGGTATTGCGCCAACGAAGCCTCTAATCATTGGCTTTACCCGATTGAACTTGTACACGAGCTCCAGCTATCTTGATGGAAACTTCGAAGGGAACCATTTACTAGATCGTTTGATTAGTTTTTTGCCCCTATACCCAAGTCAGATGAACAATTTCCATGTCAGTATCGCTGTGGGCCTCCACCAGAGTTTTCTCGGGCTGCACCCTGAACAGGAGTAGTTCACCATCTTTAGGGTCCCGATAGGTATGCTCACACTCAAATCCTTCTCAAAAGATCAAGGTTAGTCGGTGGTGCAACCCTCAGGGGGATCCCACCAATCAACTTCCTTACGCCTTACGGGTTTACTCGCCCGTTGACTTGTACAAATGTCAGACTTCTTGGTCTGTGTTTCAAGATGGGTCGAATGGGGAGACCACAGGCCAACGTCCGAGCGCGCAGATGCCGAAGCACACCAGGGGTGCATGCTACTTGCCAAAATCAAGGAGATGGCATTCCATGAATGAATTGAGAACCTAGGCTTTGGCTACCCTTTTAACCTATGCTTGTCCACGCCTTGAGTCGATCGGTGGACCGACTCGTCACTGTTCCACATCTAACCAGGCCGCATCGCGGCCCCCATCTACTTCTCTCCCGATAATTACAAGCACTCTTTGACTTTTTTTTCAAAGTGCTTTTAATCTTTCCCTCACGGTACTTGTTTCTATCGTTCTCTCGCCTGTGTTTAGCCTTGGATGAAATTCACCACCTGATTTGGGATGCATTCCCAAATAACCCAACTTGTTAATAACGTCTTATGATATGACAGGTTCCAGACACAACGGGGCTCTCACCCTCTCTGGCGCCCCTTCCTGGGGACTTAGGCCTGGTTTGCCACTGAGGACACTTCTCTAGACTACAATTTGGATGATGAAGTCGCCCGATTCAAAGGTTGGGCTATTCTTGGTTCGCTCGTCATTACTAATGAAATCCTTGTAAGTTTCTTTTCTTTCGCTTATTGATATGCTTAAAATTAGTGGGTAATCTCGCCTGACCTGGGGTCACAGTTGGAGCAACTAAGCACGATAGGGTCCTAGAGTCCAGATATACGATGGGCTATAGCCATGACAACAAAGAGAGTTGATTTACAACCACCACTTGCCGTGATGTCCATTGATGTGGACTCATATTTAGGCCAGCCACGAGCTCAGGCGTATGAGAGGCCAGTATCTGATAACACTCAAACTAACCTCTCTAATGAGAATGTAAGTGATCGTTGTCAATATAAAACCCAACTAGGTTAGGGTCGAATCCCATAGGGAATATGGTGTGAACGTAAGTCGTTTGAGATTTAATCAACTGATAGTTGGATGTTTTCAAGAAAAGGTTTTTTTTAGTTTAACAAGTAATTGTTGGTTACTTTAGATTCAGTGTTCGTAATCAAGAGTTTATAAAAAAAATCAGAATTATGTTCACTTGGGGTTTTGGTACTTGACAGATGCTACTAGTGGTTCAATATTCTCAAGGTAGGTAGGTCAACAAGTTATCTTTATTGAAGTTATGCTTAAATGTCTCTTGACCTACCTAAGTATTTAATTACCTAATCCTCTCACACATAGGGAATTTATATTCACTGCCTAGATTTTACCTCAGGTTAACCAACCTTGTTACAACGCTGATTATTAAATGGAGTATTTTCAAGTCCCTATTGATAATTCACTTCCTACTATATTTGATTTCTTTCTCAAGCAAATCAAAGAAGGTGGTATCTATTATTTGCAACCAACAGACAATAATTAGAATATCAAAATCATCAAGGAGTCCTACCACCTTTCGAATCTTGAACACTCAACACCTTATCAAGACCTAACCCTAGATCTCATAATCCAGGTTAAAGAAATTTAGCCGCTGATGATGTAATAATAGAAACACCTAGATGAATTCATGCTTTGAAAGATAAACTTACCACAAGATGAATAGAAACTAGAAATTCTCAGATTAACTCACAAAGGAAATCCCAAAATAATGAATATAATCTCTTCAAAGTAATTTCTTTCTCAAGCCAAGAAATTAAAGAGAGAGAAAATCAAAGTATATTGCTCAAAACTCAAGGTCTGGAACTCCTAAGAAAACCATAAACAAGGCTTTAAATAGTTCACCCTAATTATGGAAACAAAATAAAACAATTCAGAAATTCTTTGGATTAGGTGATGCCATTTGTGATAGCCTATCAGGAGGTCGACGACTTATCACAAATATCGGTAACTTTCTTTATGATTTGGTGCTTGCTTCCTACCGCTAACGACAAAAAGTGATGCCCTATCAGCTTCTTGATGACCTATCAAAAACTATCATCAAATCTCTTCTTCAGTTCTTATGTGCTGCCTTAGGTTGATGACATTATTGACGGCTTATCAGATCCTTGACGACCTATCTTAAAATTTTGTCACAGCTTTCAATCTTAGGCTAATTCTCTATCTTTGGCTGACGATGAATCTGATAGCTTATCACAACGCTGATGAATTATCAGAAATATTGTCAGCCACACTTTTGCCTCTATTTACTTCTGATTTCAACTCCTTTGCTTCCATTGTTGTTGGTTCTTCTGCAAAACCAAACATAAACCAATCAAAAACGACAAAAGTTTCTTAAGACTTCACAATTATTCTTATTTAAAAGCCTTAAATGTGTTATCATTAGCTCACATATCAGTATTCGCCCCGCGATGATAGTGCGCCAGGTGATTTAGGAATGATGCGATGGGGGCGATGCAATGCAAGATGCCCAGAGAGATGTGCCCTCGGTCTAATGGCTTTGGGAAAAACCTACGTTCAAAGACTCGATAATTCACGATATTCTGAAATTCACACCAAGTATCGCACTTCACTACATTCTTCATCAATGCGAGAGCTGAGATATCTATTGTCGAGAGTCATTTTTGTTTACAAAAGAAGCACAGGTCCCCCCGACACTTGCTATGTATGGGGCATGAGTGGCAGACTATCAATTTTAGTATTTCTTGGTGCTTTTTGCATCGAGGGGGAGGCGCTCGTGCTGAGGTCTGAAGCACCCTGTCCGTGAGGATTCACCAGGTATTAAACACGTTTGCAGGTTGTTCTGCTGTGCAGGTTTTGACAATGATCCTTTCGTAGGTTCACCTATGAAAACCTCGTTACGACTTCTCTTTTCTCTAAATGATAAGGTTCATTTGACTTCTCATGACATCATGGGCTGCGAACCACCAACGTCAACGCGATTTGAACATTTCACCGTATCATTCAATCGGTAGGAGCATCGGGTGGTGTATGCAATGGTTAGGGAAGTCTTCAACGCAAGCTGATGAGTGGCGCTTACTAGGAAATCTTTGTTGAAGACCAACAACGTATCCCATCACGATGAAATTTCAAAGATTACCCAGGCCTGTCAGCCAAGGCTATAAACTTGATGAATACATCAAAGTATCACGCGTAAGGCCCAGAATATCTAAGGGCATCAAAGACCTGTTATTGCCTCAAACTTTCATGGCCTAAAATACCGTAGTCCCTCTAAGATACTGGCTGCGAAGGGATACCTCTGCAAAGCTAGTTAGCAGGCTGAGGTCTCATTCGTTAATAGAATTAACCAGATAAATTGCTCCTCCAACTAAGAAAGACCATGCACCACTACCCATAGAATCAAGAAAGAGCTCTCATTCTGTCATTCCTTACTATGTTTGGACCTGGTAAGTTTCCCTGGGATGAGTCAAATTAAGCTGTAGGCTCCACTCCTAGTGGTGCCCTTCCGTTAATTCCTTTAAGTTTTAGCCTTGCGACCATACTCCCTTTGGAACCCAAGAACTTTGATTTCTTGTAAGGTATCGGCGGAGTCCTAAAAGCAACATCTGCTGATCCCTGGTCAACATCATTTATGGTTGAGACTAGGATGGTATCTGATTATTTTTGAGCCCCCAAATTTTGTTCTTGATTAATGAAAACATTCTTGGTAAATACTTTCGCATTTGTTCGTCTTTCATAAATCCAAGAATTTTACCTCTAACTCCAAAATATGAATTCCCTCGACTGTCCCTATTAATTATTACTCCGATTCCAGAGGCCAACATAATAGGACTGAAATTCTATAATTTTATCCCATGCTAGTGTATACATAGCGTAGGCTTGCTTTGAGCACTCTAATTTTTTCAAAGTAACAGCACCGCAGCACGACCTTACCAGTTAAGGCCAGGAGCATTCACCGACAGAAGGGATGAGATGACTGATGCACACCATAGACAGACCAGCCGACCCATCCCAAAGTCCAACTACGAGCTTTTTAACCGCAAAAACTTAAATATACGTTATTAGAGATGGAATTACTGCGGGTAAAGGCACCAAACTTTCCCTCTAATGGATCCTTGTTAAGGGATTTAGATTGTACTCATTCCAATTACCAAACTCATTGAGCCCGGTATTGTAACTCATTGTCACTACCTCCTCGTGTCAGGATTGGGTAATTTGAGCGTCTGCAGCCTTTCTTGGATGTGGTAGCCATTTCTTAGGCCCCCTCTCCAGAATCGAACCCTAATTTACCATCACCTATCACCATCATGGTAGGCCACCATCCTACCATAAAAAGTTGATAGGGTAAAAATTTGAATAATGCATCGACGGCATGATGGCCGTCTGATCCATCGAGTTATCATGAATTATCACAACAATGGGTAGAGACCACATCGACCTTTTATCTAATAAATGCATCCCTTCCAGAATTTGGGGTTTGTTTCAAGTATTAGCTCTATAATTACTATGGTTATCCGATTAGTAGTTACCTTCAAACAAACTATAACTGATTTAATGAGCCATTCGCAGTTTCATAGTCTAAATTTTTTTATACTTACACATGCATGGCTTAATATTTGAGACAAGAATATGACTAATGGAAGGATCAACCAGGTAGCATTACTCATAGACGTCGGTATCGCATGAGCCCGGCCTGCCTGAAAGTGCGCGGATGGGTTCAAGGCAAGCGCGACCATCGTTTGCAAGGAGCATCATATATGGCAGATAGGAGCCGATGAAGACCCCATGCCCACTCCATATATCGCATTCGAGAATCTCGACCGCCACTCATAGACTATAATATCGCATGACGAAGAGAGGAAAACGTGGGACACGGTGACAACCTTTTGTTTTACCCCACGCATGAAATGCAAGAGGCGAAAGGCGATCGATAAAACTTGATAATGCCTTGGCATTAGGTATGTAGCACAGGAAACAGACTTTAAGCAAGCCTAAATTGCACTTGCCTCATGACTGAGATGGCAGGTAGGTCAGGACTTCACTGCTCCAGTAGGGATCTAACCTAACCGCACATGCCGAACATGACTCACGCACCATGCATCCAAATGCTTCCTAGATATATGCCCATCACCGACCCTAACGCCCAGCAATATATGTCGTGCACTGCTGCCCATGCAGATGTTGCAAGGATAAAGTAAGTTTGTCTTGATACAATAGCCCACCCTTGGGGAGAGTAGAGGTGATGAAGCCGTGTTGAGGCTAGTGCACGAGTGCCACCCATGTCGGCCACCAGCGCTTTATGCAGATTTGGCTCGGCCCCATGCATACAACACTTGGAGCTTGCCCCGAGAGGAGCATCCAGAACTCGCCGTATGCACAAAAGCACCGCCTCATCCGAAATCAAGCGGCAATAGCCCTGTTGTGGATGACGCCACTGATAGCAGTCACGAGCACATAATAAAGTGTGGTCGACGTTGTTCACGGGCACCGGTTGCTCGCATGGACTAGCCATGCATGCTGTCATATACCCACACTGCACCCCGACATGCCCTGTGAGCGCCTATTCCAACTAGCGACAGTTACCTTGAAGTGCCTTCAACTCCTCTACCCCCTTATATACGTTTAAAAAAATCCAAGTGATAGAAGTAGACATGATTTTTCTAGAGAATCATACTAGACATGTATGGACCAGAACTACACGTTTTGATGTAATACTGAGCCAATGCTCTCACAAAAGAGTCACATAATTTGTAAATGATAATTTTCATTATGAAAATATTTTTTTCAAATATTATTTATGAAAATTAAAAAAATAAATAAAAATATAAAAAATATTTTAAAAATAGAAAAACAATAGAAAATTATTCCCAACGCATGAAGTAACCTTAAATCAATAATTGAGTGCATATTTGTACTTATAACGTAACGATATAAAATATCAAAATTTAAGGATACTAAATAAAATATTTAAAAAAATATAAAAATAATGTGGGGGCATTAGTAAAATCGTTCAGAATGCAGCAGATAAGTAACAACCCAAGACATGCATATTAGAATGAAGTAACCTTAAACCAATAATTGAGTGAATATGTATAAGTTTAACGTAACAATATAAAATATCAAAATTTAAGGATATTCAATATAAAAATTGAAAAAATATAAATAACGTGGGGGACATTAGGAAAACCGCCTAGAATGAAATTGATAAGTAACAACCCCAAAAGATGCATATTAGAATGACCTTATACCAATAATTGAGTGCATATTTGATATTAAAATTTAAATATTTAAGGATTAAATAAAAAATTGAAAAACAAAACTCAGAGACATTACAAAAATTTCCCTTACATATGAGGTAATATTGAAATATCGTTAAAAAAAATACTTAGAGCATGTATTTAACGAAAGGAGTATGCAACGGTGAGGATGATGATGGATGAATGTTATGAATATATTTGGATGATCAAACCTAGGTTTACGCTCTTTTGATTTTTACACGGTGCCTTCACCATACCCATGGTGTCCTAGTGTCTTGATGCGCTCGCGACGGGTGTACGAGCACTCGGGTGCCTAGCACATAGTTTCTAGCTTAGGATACATGGGTGCCATGGTGCGTGGCGACTTGGTTCCATGGTGCGCGGTGCCATGGTGCCTTGGTACTATGGTGCGCGGTGCCTTGGTTCTATGGTGCGCGATGCCGTGGTGCGCCGGTGCCATGGTGCCATGGTGTGTGGTACCTTGGTGCCATGGTGTGTGCCATGGTACGCGGTACCATGGTGCCTTAGCACCATGGTGCCATGGAGTGCGGTGCCGTGGTGCCTTGGTTCCATGGATCATGGTGCATGGTGCCGTGGTGCCTTGGTGCAACCAACTCGACAAAGACACCACTATGGTAGGATAATATAGCTCCTTCGGCATTCTCTTCATGGCACATGACGACACTTGTTTTTCACGCTGTCGATTTCGCTGGACATCGGAGCCCGGGTCATTGGACATGTCTCTAGGATTGCACTTGATGGTCACCTAAACCTCTAATTACGATATGCCTCCATGCACCGACATTGGCCTCGCAACGCATCACTGGGCTCTTGAGCCGCACTTTACATCCTAAAAAACCGCTAATTGTTATGCCATAGTTTTGCGTGAAATTCCACTTGATATCATACTTAACCATTTAGAATGAAACGCACGTGACACTTAAAAAACAAGCGGTGAACTAGGGTGAGGTGAACTCTTAACACTTAGTGGGATTTTCCAAATACGGATGCACAAACCTCCTTTGGAGATGGACGGAAAAATGATTGGATTGGAGGGAGAGGGACGAACAGGAGCGACAAAGGACTGAATCTTAATGGATCATTACAGCAAGGCCACTCTTTCACTTACAATACCCTGTCACGTATTTAAGTCTTCTACAAAGGATTCTACCCGCTGTTTGATGGAAATTGTACTTCAAGACAACCACTGTGACCCTTTCGCCGCGATGGCTTAGGCAACGACACGTGCCCTTGGGGGCCGAGGCCCCTACTATGGATCAAAAAGTGGACGGCAGATGCATGCATCACTTCAAGCCCTAATTCTTACTTTGAGGCGTTCAGTCATTATCCAGCACACGGTAGCTTCGCACCACTGGCTTTTCAGGCAATCAAGATGACCAATTATGTGAATCAACAGTTCCTCTTACACTTGGTTGAATTACTATTGTGACACTATCATCAGTAGGGTAATACTAACCTATCTCACAATGGTCTAAACCCAGCTCACGTTCCCTATTGGTGGGTGAACAATCCAACACTTGGTGAGTTCTGCTTCACAATGATAGGAAGAGCCGACATCTAAGGATAAAAAGGAAATGTCGCTATGAATTCTTAGCTGCCACAAACCAGTTATCCCTGTGGTAACTTTTCTAATATCTCTAGCTTCAAATTTTGAAGGTCTAAAGAATCATTAGGACATGATTTCATGATTCATATTCACACTGGAACTCAGAATCAAAAGAGCTTTTACGCTTCTATCTCACACGAGATTTCTGTTCTCGTTGAGCTCATCTTAGGATACCTATGTTATCTTTTAACAGATGTGCCTCCCTAGCCAAACTCCCCACTTAACAATGTCATCTACCCAGATTGGCCTACAGAGCAAGCCTTGGGTACAAAAAGAGGGGCAATGCCCCACTTTAGATTCACGGAATAAGTAAAATAACATTAAAAGTAGAGGTATTTCACTTTTGCCTATCGGATCCCACTTATACTACACCTCTTGAGTCATTTCACAAAGTTGGACTAGAGTCAAGCTCAACAGGGTCTTCTTTCCCCACTTATTCTGCCAAACCCATTCCCTTGGCCGTGGTTTTGCTGGATAGTACATAGGGATAGTGGAAAGTCGATAATCCATTCATGCGCGTCACCAATTAGATAAAGAGGCATTTGGCTACCTTAAGTGAGTCATAGTTACTCTTGCCGTTTACCCGTACTTGTTTGAATTTCTTCACTTTGACATTCAGAGAACTGGGGCAGAAATCACATTGCATGAACATCCGTTGGGACCATTGCAATGATTTATTTTCATTAAACACTCGGATTTCCCTTGTTCATACCAGTTCTGAGTTGGCTGTTCGACGCACGGAGAAGGCCCCCGAAGGAACCGTTCCTAGTCCGTCCCCCGACCGGCCCGTGGTGACCCATTCTCGCCGCAGAAGCAGCTTTAGTAGTCCACTAACAGCCGATGGGTTCAGGACTGGGACCCTCGTTCCTATTCTTCAGAGCCAATTCTTTTTCCAAAGTTACAGATCTATTTTGCCGACTACCCTTGCCTATATTATTCCATCGACCAGAGGTTGTTTACCTTGGAGACCTGATGCGGTTACGAGTATGACCAGGGGTGGAAGACATTCAGTCCTCCAGATTTTCAAGGGCCACTAGGAGCGCACCGGACATTACATGACGTGTGGTGCTCTTCCAGTCACTAGACCCTACCTCCGACTAAACCGATTTCAGGGTTGGCAGGATATTAAATAGAAAAGATAACTCTTCCCGAGGCTCCCACCGACATCTCCAAACTTTCTAACATTGCCTTCGACCACTACGTCCTGGTTTAGGAATTTTAATCCGAATCCCTTTTGGAGTACGCACAAAATGCGCTATCTATCAGGGTTTCCCCGACCCTTAGGATAGACTAACCCATGTGCAAGTGTTGTTAACATGGAACCTTTCCGCTCTTTGGCATTCAGAGTTCTCATTTGAATATTTTCTACTACCACCATGATTTGCACTGACAACCACTAGCACTTGGGCTCGCACCTAAGGTTTTGCAGCGACTGCCGCACCTTTCTAATTATCAGGGCCTGGCACTTACCCCTATGATCGGGTGTAGGTCACGTGCTTAAACGCCATCTATTTTTGGGTCTAGTTGATTCTACAGGTGAGTTGTTTCACACTCCTTGGAGGATTTTGACTTACATAAACACTGTCCTACTGTCTTAATCGACCACCACCCTTTGTGGGATCCAGATTAGCATAAAGTTTTGCATCGTAACCCGGCTTCCGTTTCATCACGCATCGCCGGTTCTACTAATAAAAAATGGCCTACTTAGAGCTCTTGATACCTAGGTGCGGCTCAACAAAGCATCTACGCCGTCCTACCTATTTTAAGTTTGAGAATAAGTCGAATGCATTGCGCCCCTGAGGCCTCTAATTATTGGCTTTACCTAAGAGAACTCTCACGCGAGCTCCAGCTATCCTGAATGAAAATTAAGAGGGAACCAGCTACTAGACGGTTTGATTAGACTTTCACCCCTATACTCAAGTAAGATAAAAAATTTGCACGTCAGTATCGCTGCGGTTCTCTACCAGAATTTCCTCTGGCTTTGCCCCGCTCAGGTATAGTTTACCATATTTCAGGTCCCGACAGGTATGCTCACACTCGAACCCTTCTTAGAATATCAAGGTCGGTTGATGGTGCATTCCTTTGAGGGATCCCACCAATCAACTTCCTTAAGCCTTACGGGTTTACTCGCTCATTGACTCGCACACATGGCAGACTCCTTAATCCGTGTTTTAAGACGGGTCGAATGGGGAACCTACAGGCCAGTGTCCGAAATACAAAAATTCTGAAGCATAGTAGAGGTACGCACTACCTTCCATAATTGAGGAGACGACGTTCCACGATCGTATTGAGAGCCTGGGCTTTTGCAATGCCCCAAATTGATGTTGGTCCATGCCCTAAGTCGATGGGCAGATCAGCTTATCGCCGTTCCATATCTGACCGGGGCTCATCACTGACCCTCATCCACTTTCCTCCCAATAATTTCAAGCATTCTTTGAATCTCTTTTCAAAGTCCTTTTCACTTTCCCTTGCGGTACTTGTTTGCTATCGATCTCTCACCCGTATTTAGCCTTAGACAAAATTCATCGCTTGATTTGGGATGCATTGCCAAACAAACCGACTGGTAGATACCTCATGGTGCGATAGGGTCTAGGCATAATGGGGCCCTTACCATCTCTGACGCCCATTTCCAGGGGACTTGGGCCCGGTTCGCCACTGAGGACGCTTCTCCAGACTATAATTCAGACGATAGAGATGCTCGATTCTAAGGCTGCGCTATTCTCTTTTTGCTCACTCTTACTAAGGGAATCCTTGTAAGTTTCTTTTTCTTAGCTTATTGATATGCTTAAACTCAACGGGTAATCTTGCCTGACATGGGGTTGCTATCGGAGCGCCTAAGCGCAATAAGGTCCTGGAGTCCGGACGCACAATGGGCTGTACCACAACAACGAAGAGAGTTAAGTTACAACCACCACTTGCCGCAACATCCATCGATGTGGACTCGTATTTAGTCTAGCCGTGAGCTCGACGTGCATGGGAGGCTGGTATCCACCCCGCAATGACAGCATACCCTGTGATTGAGGGGCGATGCAAGGGGGTGACGCGATGCGTGACAACCAGGCGACGTGCCCTTAGCCTAATGGCTTTGGGTGCAACTTGCATTCAAAGACTCGATGGTTCACGGGATTCTGCAATTCACACTAAGTATCATATTTTGCTATATTCTTTATCGATGCGAGAGTCGAAATATCCGTTGCCAAAAGTCATTTTAATTTACAAAAGAAGCACAGGCCCCCAGATGCACACTGTGGACAAGGCGCGAGGGGAAGGTTATCATTAACAACTCCAAAACATGCATATTAGAATGACCTTAAACCAATAATTGAGTGAGTATTCGATATTTAAATTTAAATATTTAAGGATTAAATAAAAAAAATTGGGGACATTACAAAAACTTCCTTAACATATGAGGTAATATTAAAATATCATTAAAAAATACTTAGAGTATGTATTTAATGAAAAGAGTATGCAACCGTGATGATGATAATGGATGAACATTATGAATATATTCGGATGATCGAACCTAGGTTTACGCTCTTTTGATTTTTGCATGGTGCCTTCACCATGCCCATGGTGTCATGGTGCCTTGATACACTTGCGGTGGGTGCACGGGCGCACGGTTGCCAAGCACACAGTTCCTAGCTTAGGATTCATGGGTGTCATGGTGCACGATGCCTTGGTGCCATAGTGCCTTGGTACCTTGGTGCGTGGTGCCTTGGTACTATGTTACGTGGTGCCATGGTGCATGGTGCCTTGGTGCTATGGTGTGCAGTGCCATGGTGTCATGGTACGCAGTACCTTGGTACCATGGTTCCATGGCGTCGTGGCGCCATTGTGCCATGGTGTCATGAAGCCTTGGTGCCTTGGCGCCATGGTACCTTGGTTCCATGGCGCTATGGTTCACGGTACCATGGTGCCTTGGTGATACCAACTCGACAAAGACACCACCATGGTAGGTGGGACAGGGGCTTTTTCTTTTTTGCAACACCACTGCTTGACAGTCACACGACACTATGCAACTTCAGCCATAACATACACTACACAGACTAAGTGTATTAGATTATCTTTGTGGAAACAAAAAGCACACAACAATATACTGGAACCGCATCCCCAACCTTTATATTTCACTCAAAATTACAAAGGAAATATTACAGGAATTGTACAAAGGAATACAACACTCTTACTTATTGCTTTTTACAATTTCCAGTAGCACTTAAATAGACTGCACATGGGCAGTTACAATAGTTACAACCTACGACACCTGGCAACATGTCATTGGACATGGCTGCATACTTATCACATGACTCAATATCCTGATCTAAGCGTTCAAATACATTTTGAAAATAACACATGTTTACAATATTCAAAATTCAAACTTAGTAACTGCCCCATGTGACTAGCACATAGGTAGCCTTGCCCACTTAGCCAATTTCTCCAATGTTCAACACTTATCCAATTTCCAGCTTTTTAAACACTTGATCATTTCATCTTTGTCTTGCCCTACTTCTCAGCCATGCCTCGCCTAACCAGAAGTATGATATGCCAGTGTCATGTTATTGCCTACGCCTGTGCTATGACGCTGTCCACGCCATGTTGTTGTATCAATGATAACACTCAAATTGCCCCTCTCTTACGAGAGAGTAAGCGGTCGTTGTCAAATATATAACCCAACTAGGTTGGGGTCGAATCCCATAGAGAATATAGTGCTAATTAAGTTGTATGCAGATTAGTTAAGTTTTAATCATTTGTTTCTGTAAAATAAATAGGAGGGATTTGGTTCAAATCACAAATTAATGGTTTCAGTTTAACAAGATGCAATATGTGTAGTAGTATCCAAATTCAGAGAAATAGCAAGCTAGGGTTATGTCCACCTTGTAGTTTTCAATACATTCTAACTATGGGCTTTACGAATTCATACTTGCATCGTGTTTATAAAGAAACGTATTGTATTTAACAACATAATCCTAGTGTTTCTCAACCATCAAGGACTAATTCACTTTATTTCTCTTGAATCAAAAGTCTTTACCAAAAACAATACGAAATCTCCAAGTAGTTAATCCTGTTAAGGCATTAACTTATAAAATAGGGGTCGGTAATCCTATTTTCTTGTCACTACTCTCTTTTTCGAACATCAACCTTTATTTCAAACAAGTTGCGTTTTAAGACATATCTTCTATGTTTGTAACCATGAGAATTCAAGATAAGCGAAGAGAGTATGATGTAAACAAATCAATGCATAATGAATTCAAAACCCAAAGTGATAGATTGTATTCTACAAGGCTTCCATAACCCTAACTAATAAACTTAGCTACTCATGAATAAAACGAAAAGCATCATAAATATATTCATCATACCAAAAACTAGAAGACGATATTGGTGTGTGAATAGTGAAACAAGAGATGAACATTTTTCTCTCTCCACCCTAAGCCATTATTCCCTTCTCAAAATACTACAGAATAATTCAATAATGAATAAAAATTCAGCAATTAAGTCTTTTAATAATCTCTTCTCTCATAATTTCCTTCTAAGTCCCTGAACTAATTATAAATGACAAATTAGTCTTGGACATAGTTTCTAGGCGCCACATTTAGTCCAGACTACTACTCTCTCTTGTGTCATATGCCATCCGCATTGCATAGTCCCATTATGTCTTCATCTACCTCATTAATACCAGAAATCATGCTAATCACATCGGTTAGCTCAATTACATAGAAGTAGAGTAAAAACATAAGAAACTAGGCACTTTGTTCTCTAAACATAGCTAAAATATGGATAAGTTATGGTGCTTAGGAGTATAAATACACCTAAGATCACTCAACCATGTCACTGTCTAGGCCACACCACTGCCTATGCTGTGACACTATCTTAACCATTCCAATGCCCATGGCTGTGCCATGCCATTGCCTGTGCTATGCCAGTGCCGTGCCATAACAATGGCACTACCGGCACGCATGCCTACATAGGTGCCATGCACCTGCCATTGCCTGATGTTCCCAATGCTGCCTTTCCATCACTCCAGCCACCTTGGTCATCATCATCTGCCTGCTATCTCATAGTTATCACAATATCACATTGCTTCTCTTGGCCCAAGTCAAGGCCTATATGCACCTTGACATAGTCGTGTCAGCCATCATGCCTTAGACTGGGGTTCTAACAAAGCACCCCCACCAGATAAACTCGACGCCCTCGTCAAGGTTATTTATGAGGTAGTCCTCAATTCACTTATTGAACTACCACAAGTTCTAATCCTTTTCCCAAATAGCGTCTTCTTCTCTTGAACCTTTCTATTGAATCAAAAATTCTGCCTTGGTACTCTTTTTGCTGTTCCCCAGGATCCATTGATCAAGTATTTTATCTATTTTGGATTTATACTCTTTCAAAATCAAAGGAGTAGCCCTTTTGTTTTTATTCCTGCCAGGGACTTCAACATCTTCATTATACCTTTTCAGAAAACTGACATGAAAGGTAGGGTGAATTTTCAACCTTTCTGGAAATCCAACCTATAAGCAACTTCTACAACCTTCTCTATAACTTCGAATGGGCTATCATACCTTGGGATCAGTCTTATATACCTCTTCTTGCTCACAATCTATTTCCAGATTTATGGAGTGAGCTTCAAAAGTACTTTGTCTCCTATGCTGAACTCTACCACATGTCTATGCTGATCAACTTACTTGTTCATGTGTTTCTGGGCCTTCCTCAAGCTGTCTTGTGCTTCAACAAGCATCTCATGCTTGTATTTTACATATCTATAAGCAGCAGGACACTTGTGATCAACCTTCAGCATCACCACCTCCAATGGTGTCATAGGCTACATGCCTAAGACAAGTTCAAATAGGCTCTTTTCTGTTGCCGCCGACCTATGCAGATTGTAGCAAAACTGCGCTGTATCCAACAAGTCTTCCCAATTCCATTGTCTTGCTGTCATATAGTGCCTTAGGTGACTTATCCTCTCTGTTTGGACATTGTTTAACAATGGTTTACTATGGAAAACTTCAGTTTAGTCCCCATCATCCTAAAAAATGAGAACCAGAACCGACCAGTGAACCACGCATCTTTATCACTCACAATATCACTTAGCAAACTGAAGTGCTTCACCACGTTCATATAGAATAACCCTGCAACAAATTCTGACGAGCAAGTAATTGGAGCAGGAACAAAAATAACATACTTTGAGAAACTGTCCGCCACCACTATTATGGATGCACTGCCATCCACCATAGGAAATCCAGATATAAAGTCCATACAGACAGATAACTATGGTCTTTTAGGAATAGGCAGAGGCTGAAACAAACCTGTCGATTTCATACGTTCAGTCTTGTCTCTTTGGCATATCTGATAAGTCTTCACATATGCTTCAATATTGTCTTCCATTTTTGGCTAGAAATATACATAGGACAGTAGGGCTAACATCTGCTCAACACCTGGATGACCAGGCCAAGCAGTGTTGTGCGCCTCTTTCATCATGTCTTTACGCAGTCCACTACCTTGAGGTACCACGGTTCTCCCCCTTTAAAGTAAAGGAGATGGTCCTCCATATAATACCTTCAAATGATCCCATCTTTCACTTGACCCATCCACTTGACATAGAGTGGGTCATTAATGCCACATAACTTAATTTTGTCTAAAATATCAGATTCAAGTCTAGCAATAGAGTATACTACAACAAATACCTCTTTCCGCCTTATTGCATCCGCAAGCTGGTTGTGCTTTCCTAGTTTGGCTCCAATGTGAAGTCATACTCAGCAGGAATTCTTACCATTAAGACTACTTTGGACTCAGCTTCTTTTGTGTCTTAAAGAACATGTTCACAATATTGTTTGTCCGTACCACAAACCAAGTACCTAGCAAATACACCCTCTAAGTATGTAAACAATGCACTACTGAAACTATCTTTTTTTCATGGGTCAAATATTTTTGCTCAATATCACTCAATTTTTTTCTGTCAAAGGCCAAAGGATGGCCTTCCTGTACTAACACGCCCCCATAGCCTTGTCCAACGCATCAATGTGTACTTCAAATGGTAACTCAAAGTTTGATAGCTTTAATATGGGTTTTGAGGAAATAGCTTCCTTCAGCGTCTGAAATGCTGCATCGCACTTGTCAGACCATACCCACTTGACATCTTTCTTTAGAAAATCTATTAAAGACGTAGCTTTCTTAGAGTAACCTGCAATGAACTTGCGGTAATAGTTTGCCAGCCCCAAGAATGATCTCAACTCTTTGACCTCACTAGGCGCCTGCCATTTGACAATCGCTTGCACCTTTTTCGGATCCATCCTAACTTGGTTTTGACTAACCAGATGCCTAAGGAACTTCACTTCCTTTTTAGTAAACTTTCACTTTTCCATCTTGACATAAAGTTTGTACTCGCTCAATCGGGACAATACTAACTTTAAAGGTTCCAAATATTCATCAAAGGAGCAACTATAAATGACTATGTCGTCTAGATATACTACAACAAAATCGTCCAGGTAATCAAACAACACATTATTCATCAAGTTGTAGAAAGTTGCCGGGGCATTTGTCAACCCAAATGGAATAACCAGAAACTCATAAGAGCCATATCTCGTCACAAATATGGTTTTGGATTTATCACCCTCTGCTATTCGAACCTGCCAATACCCTGATCGTAGATCAAGTTTAGTGAACTAGCATGCCCTGGTCAGCCTATCCATGAGATCTTGCACCAATGGAATAGGATACTTGTTCTTCACAGTCACTTTATTCAATGCCCGGTAGTCCACACACATCCTCATTTAACCATTTTTCTTATTTTGGAATAAAACATGAGCACCATAAGGAACCTTAGATGGTTGAATCAATCCCGCATCCAACAATTTATTTAACTATTCTGCAATTCAACAAACTCTTTAGGGGCCATTCGATAAGGAGCCTGTGTTGGAACTACTAAACCTGGCAGCAACTCTATTTTGTGATCAATGTCCCTCCTTGGCGGCATCTCTTTTGGCAATTAGGGGGTATCATATCAGCATATTGACTTAGTAAATCAGTAACACAATATGGTACCTCCACTATTACATCAGGTTTCACTTCAATCATGGTAGCAAGAAAAGTTTCAGCACCTTTCTTCAATCCTTTCTCAACCGAAATAGCAGAAATGATAGGGCCCTTATTTTTACTTTCTTTGGTTCTCCATAAGGATTATAAGCCTTTATGAAAGTTGGATTGGATTCGTGTTCGATCATCACTCCATCTAAGTGGGGAAAAGGAACGAAGCAAAACATTCTAAGGAAATCTATCCCTAGAATTGCTTCAAAATCACCCAATGGCATAACCTTCAAATTATGTTTCCCCGTCCAACTTCCAATCACTCTTTGCACATCATAAGATATGCCTATAATGGCTTGTTCCTTGGAACTAACCGTCTGGACAAAGGATGGACTCTTCTTCAACTTCAGTCAATATTTTGCAGCAACTTTGGCATCCACAAAAGTATGAGTGGCTCCAGTATCTACATTGCTATCACACTATTGCCATCAATTTTCATCTCTATGTGCATTAAGGCAGCATGGGGGTTGGATAACTTTGAGGATTCACCCACAACATTCAGCAAACTGAAATAATTAAGTGACAAACCTGAAGGATTTGATAACGCAGCAACAACTTCGTCATCCCTACCTTGATTCACATTTCCATCAATCATAACATTCACTCTTTCACGATTGGGACAACTCTTGGCCAAATACGGTCCACCATAAGTCCAACAGCCCTTCGTATTGCCATCTTTCCCTTTGTTCTTGTTATTTCTGGCATTCATTGAGGCTTTACCCTTTTCACCTTTATCATTACGTCAATCTTTATTCCTTTTCCCTTTCTTCTCAGCCTTTATCTTTGACTTTGAAGAAGTAGGAGTGTCAGAACTAGAATAGGTTAAGAGAAAATCCACCAATGAGTTAGCGGCAACAATTGCACTAGGCAAGTCTTTCTTATTATGCCTCCTTAATTGGTTTTGGGCCCATACCTGTATCCATGGGATGAACTTATGTAACTTGTCTTCATCAGACATGTTTTTGATGTCCAACATTAAAGAAGTAAATTCCTTGAAATATTCACAAATCATTCCATGTTACCTTAACCTTTTCAACTTATCTCAAGCAATCCATGAGGTATTGCTAGAAAGAAATTGGTCCCTTATTTCCTTATTTAACTTTTACAAAGTATTAATTTTAGGACATCTAGCACTTTCATCTTCCTCATTCTGAGTCCTCCACCAGAATTTTGCATCACCCGTTAAGTACATCATGGTGATGTTCAATTTGTCCATCGCAGCAACTTGGGAAGTAGAGAAATACTGCTTCATGTTCCAAAGGAAATTTTCCAATTCCTTGGCACTTCTAGCACCACCAAAAGGTTTGGGCTCAGGAAATTTAACCTTGGAACTATTTTCATGGGGCTGCCTAGACGCAGCCATAGCATGTCATAGAACCATCACTTCTGTCTACAAATCTGCTATCACCTTGCATTAGTCCTACACCAGCGACATCAAGGAATCGTGTGAACTCAGATATTCTACAGAATGTTCATCATACTAGTTACGTAACTGAACCAGTTCATCCTTTAAGGCATTGATCTGAGTTATCAAATCCACTACGCCTTCAATTTTTTTGAGTTCATACGTAATACCAATGAAGTTTTGAACTCGTGTAACATCTTTATTTAATTTAGTAGTAGTTACAATTTTCATACCGCAATGCTCTGATACCAATTAAGACAGGGGCATTTTTTTTCACAACACCACTGCTTGGAAGTCGCACCACACTGCACCGTTTCAGCCACTACACATACTGCACAGTCTAAGTGTAATAGACTATCTTTGCAGAAACGTAAAGCACACAATAATATACAGGAACCGCATCCCCAACCTTTATACTTCACTCAGAATTACAAAGGAAATGTTACACAAATTGTACAAAGGCATACAACTCTCTCACTCATTGCCTTTTATGATTTCCAGTAACACTTAAATAGACTACACATGGGATATTACAACAATTACAACCTACGGCACCTGGCAGCATGTCATTGGACATGGCTACATGCTTATCAAATGACTCAACATACTGATATAAGCATTCAAACACATTCTGAAAATAACACATATTTACAATATTCAAAATTCAAACTTAGTAACTGCCCCATGTGACTAGAACATGAGTAGTCTTGTCCACTTAGCCAATTTCCATCTTTTTCAACACTTGATCATTTCGTCTTTGTCTTTCCATGCTTCTCAGCCATGCCTCGCCTTGCCAGCATCATGCTATGCCAGTGTCATGTCGTTGCTAGCGCCTACGCCATGCTACTGTCCACGCCATGCTGCTATCTTCACCATGTCACTGTCTAGGCCACACCACTGCCTATGCTATGACACTATCTTAACCATGCCAATGCCCACGCTTGTTCCATACCATTGCCTGTGCCATGCTATTGCCTATGCTATACCAGTTCTAATGTCATACCAGTGCCATCACTCTATCCACCTTGGTAATCATCAACTGCCTGCTATCTCATCGTTATCACAGTATCAAATTACTTTTACAAGCACACGTTAAAGCTGATGTGTACCTTGACATGGCCGTGTCAGCCATCATGCCTTAGACTGGAGGTCTAACAGTAGGCCACTATAGGTCCTTCAGTATTTTTCATTATAGCACTTGTCGACACTTGTTTTTCATACTGTCAATTTCGTTGGACGTCAGAGCTCAGGTCAATGGACATGTCTTTGGGATTGCCCTTAACGGTCACCTAAATCTTTAATTGCGACATGCCTCCATGCATCGATGTTGTCCTTGTGATGCATCGTTGGACTCCTGATCCTCACTCTATATTGTGAAAAACCTGTAATTGTGACACCGTATATTTGTACGAAAGGCCACTTGTTATTATACTTAACCGTTTAGAATGAAATGCATGCGACACTTGAAAAACAAATGGCGAACTCAAGTGAGGCTATGCCGCGGTATGCTTAAGGGTAAGCTAAAGTTACAACACTTAGTGGTATTTTCTAAGTATGAATGCACAAACCTCCTTTGGAGATGGATGAAAAAATGATTGGATTGGAGGGAGAGGGACGAACCAGAGCGACAAAGGGATGAATCTTATTGGATTATGGAAGCAAGGCCACTCTACCACTTACAATACCTCATTGCATATTTAAGTCTTCTGCAAAGGATTCTACCCATCGCTCGATGGAAATTGTACTTAAAGATGGTAACCATGACCCTTCCGCCGTGATAGCTTAGCCAATGACACGTGCCCTTAGGGGCCGAGGCCCCTACTGTGGGTCGGCAAGCAGACAAAGGGTTCATGCATCACTTCAATCCTGGATTCTGACGTAGAGGCGTTCAGTCATAATCCAGCATACAGTAGCTTTGTGCCATTGTTTTTTCAACCAAGTACGATGACCAATTATGTGAAATAACTGTTCCTCTCGTACTTGGTTGAATTACTATTGTGACACAATCATCAATAGGGTAAAACTAACCTATCTCCCGATGGTCTAAACCCAGCTCACATTCCCTATTGGTGGGTGAACAATCCAACAATTGGTGAATTTTGCTTCGTAATGATAGGAAGAGCCAACATCGATGGATAAAAAAACAATGTCACTATGAATTCTTGGATGCCACAAGCCAGTTATCCCTATGGTAACTTTTATGACATCTTTATCTTTGAATTCCAAAGGTCTAAAGGATCGTTAGGCCATGCTTTCACGATTTGTATTCGTACTGGAAATCAAATCAAATGAGCTTTTACCCTTTTGTTTCACATGAGATTTCTGATCTCGTTGAGCTCATCTTAGGACACATGTATTATCTTTTAACAGATATGCTGCCGAAACCAAACTCCCCACCTGACAATGTCTTCTACCCAGATCGGCCCGTAGAGCTAACCTTGGGTTAAAAAAAAGGGTCAGTGCCCCACTTTTGATTCAGGACATAAGTAAAATAATGTCAAAAGTAGTGGTATTTCACTTCCGCCTTATGGATCCCACTTATACTACACCTCTCAAGTCATTTCATAAAGTCGGACTAGAGTAAAGCTCAACAGGGTCTTCTTTCCCCGTTGATTCTTCCAAGCCCGTTCCCTTGGCTGTGGTTTTACTGGATATTAGAAAGGGACAGTGGAAATCTTGTTAATCTATTCATGCACATCACTAATTAGATGATGAGGCATTTGGCTACCTTAAGAGAGTCATAGTTACTCCCGCCGTTTACCTACGTTTGGTTGAATTGCTTCACTTTGACATTCAAAGCACTGGGTAGAAATCACATTGCGTGAACATCCATGGGGACCATTGAAATACTTTGTTTTAATTAAACAGTTGGATTCACCTTGTCCGTATTAGATTTGAGGTAGCTGTTTGATGCACAGGGAAGGTCTCCAAAGGAACCATTTCTAGTCCATCCCCCAGCTATCCCGCGGTGACCCGCTCTCATCGTGGGAGCAAATTGAGTAGTCAAGCGATAACCGATGGGTTTGGGACTGGGACCTGCGTGCCCATCCATTAAGCCAATCTTTTTCCCAAAGTTACAAATCTATTTTGCTGACTTTCCTTGCCTACATTATTCCATCGATCAGAGGCTATTAACCTTGGAGACCTGATGCAGTTATGAGTATGACCAGGCATGGATGAAATTCAGTTATCCAAATTTTAAAGAGCCGGCAGGAGCACACCTGATACCACGTGACGTGCGGTGCTCTTCTAGTCGTTGGACCCTACTTCTGGCTGAGCTAATTCTAGGGTGGGCAGGTAGTTAAAAAGAAAAGATAACTCTTCCTGAGGCTCCCACCAATGTCTCTAGACTTCCTAACGTTGTCGTTAACTACTATGTCCCGGTTCAGGAATTTTAACCTGATTCCCTTTTAGAGTACCTATGAAACACGCTATTTGTCAGGATTCCCCCGACCCTTACGATTGACTATCCCATGTGCAAGTGTCGTTCACATGGAACCTTTCCCCTATTTAGCCTTCAAAGTTATCATTTGAATATTTTCTACTACTACCAAGATCTGCACCAATGGACGCTTTGCTCGGGCTTGCGCCTAAGGTTTTGCAGCATCGTCGCGCCCTACTACTTATCGAGGCCTGGTACTTTCCTAGATGGCCGAGTGTAGGTCGCGCACTTAAGTGCCATCTAATTTTGGGGCTAGTTGATTCGGCAGGTGAGTTGTTACATACACAATCCTTAGTGGATTTCGACTTCTATGACCATCGTCCTACTGTCTTAATCGACCAATACCCTTTTTAGGATCTAGGTTAGCGTGCAGTTTGGCACCGTAACTTGACTTTTGATACATCCCTCCTTGTCGGTTCTACTTTCCAAAAATAGCCCACTTGGAGCTCTTGATTCTATGGCACGACTCAACAAAGCAGCCGCACCGTCCTACCTATTTAAAGTTTGAGAATAGGTCAAGGGAATTGTGCCCCTGAGGCCTCTAATAATTGGCTTTACCTGATAGACCTTGCACGCAAGCTCCATCTATTTTGAGGGAAACTTTAGAAATAACCAGCTACTAGACAGTTCGATTACTCTTTCGCTTCTATACCTAAGTCAGATGAATGATTTACTTATCAGTATCGCTGAAGGCCTCCACCAGAGTTTTCTCTAGCTTCGCCCCACTCAGGCATAGTTCACCATCTTTTGAGTCCTGCTAGGTATGCCCACAATTGAACCCTTCTACGAAGATTAAGGTCGATCAGCGGTACACCCCTCAGGGGATCCTACCAATCAGCTTCCTTATGCCTTACGAGTTTACTCACTTATTGAATCATATATATGTTAGAATCATTGGTTCGTATTTCAAGACGGGTTAAATGGGGAGCCCACTGGCCAGCATTTGGAGTGTGCAGATGCCAAAGCATTCCAGAGATGTGTGTTGCCTGTCACAATGGTTTTCAACCATAACTGTTTGAACATCTTGGTGAGCTTAACTCTAGTTAATTCATTCTCATTGAAATTACATCTACATTAACTCTCATTAGCTGGACCTTGTGTGGTACAACTACGAAATAATATTGTTAACTCATCCAAACCCCCTTGTATTCAGGAACCTTAGATCAACAGTCTAATAATCACAATACTTAGTGAACATAGTATTCCCTATGGGATTCGGCACCCAATCCAGTTGGGTTCTATATTTGATATTTACCGCTTAATATCTCATAAGAGAGGCATAATTTAGGTGTATCAAATTTTGGCACCGTTGTCATGGATTACAGTTGGCAATTAAGTTTGTGTTTGTTAATTGACTTTTGGTCAAGTTTCCCAAATTTAACTTTTGTTTGTTGTTTTTCTTTTGTGCAGGGGAGTTATTGTGTATGCCAAGTACATGGAGATATGGTGCACCATTATTACCAATACATCCAAAACCACAGCTAATTGGAAGAATGGTAGATTCCCAAGATGCTGAAAGGCTAGCCACTGCTCAACTAAATCAGTAGGATGATGGTCAACAGGCACATCATCCTAATCCCAATGACAATAATTTGAGGGATGTCGACTTTTTAGATCATATTAATCTAAGAAATACAAAAAATATGGCTGCGCCAGTAAATCAGAATATCAACAGAAATCGCTCCCTTAGGGTAATGTAAGAGTGTCAAATAATGTAGTTTAATCTAAACGACGATGAAGATGGAATGGATGGAGTAGGTGCAACTGGAGCTATCATTCCTTCACCTCTATCACCAGGAGCTAAATTTAATAGTACCAGTATGATGATTTAACTCCTTCATCTTTAAGGGTTGTTTGGTGGTCTTCCTGGAAATGATCCAAACATATATTTGGTGAATTTTGTCACCATTTACAAGTCCTTTGATAATCTAGGAGTGAGTTAGAATGCTATCTGTCTATGTTTTTTTTCATTGTCTCTATCTGGGAAGGCAACACTATGGTTGAACAAACCGACTCCTGACTATAACCAATTGAAGGAAGTTGAAAGAGGCTTTCCTAGAAAGGTTCTTTCCACCCTCCAGAAGAGTACAGTTGAGGTATAAAATCAGTAACTTTTGATATCTTCCTACTGAAGCTCTTTATGAGACTTGGGAGAGATTTAAATAGAAGTTAAACCAATGCCCAAACCATAATATGATGGATATTCATCTGATAGAGACTCTTTATTGGGCTTTGAATTCTATTACAAATCCAGTCATGGATAATGCTGCAGGAGGGTCATTTGTTGACCTTACTTTCCCAGAGGCCTCAGAGTTGCTTGATCGGATGATCAAACAAAGTAGAGCTTAGCATACCAGGGATTCTGTGGTAGCAAGCTATACTGTGTCTGGTAGTTTGACTGTAGAGAAATACAACAAAGTGAAAGAACGTGACCAGGATATGGCACATTTAAAGACTTAGATAGATTTGTTGACTAAGCATCTATTGTTTGGAAAAATAGAGAAGGTGAAAGCTGTTGCATCCCAAGCAAGAGCTAATTCTGATTCGAACGAAGAGGTAAACTATCTAAATAATCAGGGATTTTTTTGAGGCAGTAGCCAAGGAAATCAAAGTCGGAACTATTACGATAAAGCTAGTTACAAGGATAGAGATCAAGGAAATTAAAAGAGAAAAATGATAGAAGTGGACTATATATACTTCCTAGAAGTAGAAAAAATACTGAAACTAGCTCTGCCAAGATTTCCATGGAGGATATGATAGAGATATTATTAAAGAAAGTTGAGGCTACGAACTCTAGGGTAACCACTATGAAGAGTGACTTGTCTTCCATGAGTCAGTTACTAAACTCACACTCTACTTTTATCAAGCAGTTGGCGTAACAAATGAGCTAACTCTCAGCAGCATTGAATCAGAGAAAGAGCAGAACTTTGCAAAGTGATACAATTTAGAATCCTCAAAATGATGGCTCCTACATGGCAATTGCCACACGGAGTGGTAAGGTATTACCAGGCCCGTCCGTGGGCAAAACTATGATTGTAGAGGATAATGGGCATCAAGAAACTTATCCAGTGAAGTCTAAAAAATTGGATTAAGTTATTAATAATACACCATCCAATCATCATCAGGTTGATAAGTTAGAGAAAATCAAGGGAAATGAGACTGAAGTGGTGGTTATTGTGCTCCCAATACCACCTCCTCCATTTCCTTATCAGTTGAAAAAGAAGGCCGACGACATAAATTTTAGCAAGTTTGTGGCCATGCTTAAGTAGTTGATAATCAACTGCCATTGGTTAAAGCATTAGAGAAAATGCCCAGTTATGGAAAGTTCATGAAAGACCTTATTACAAAGAAGCGAACAATTAGTTATGAGATGATGGACAATCTTTAGCATTGTGGTTCTATTTCCAAAAGGTCGTTGGTACAAAAGATGGCAGACCCGGGAGCATTTACCATCCCGTGCACTATTAGGCCTCTTGAAATCTCAAAAGCTCTTTGTGATTTGGGATCATTATAAACTTGATTCCACTTGCTGTGTATAAAACATAGGGTTCGGGGGATCTTACTCCCACAAATATAAGATTAGTTATGGCAGACAAATCTATGAAGCGACCCGTGAGGATTTTATATTACGTATTAGTGAAAGTGGCCAGTTTTATATTTCCAGCTGATTTTGTCATTCTTGATTGAGAGGTGGACTTTTAGGTACCCATAATCTTGGGTAGACCTTTCCTCACAACGGGGAGTGTACTTATTGATCTTAAGGCAAATGAGCTACTATTCAAGCTGAATGATGAAGTAATTTGATTCGATGTCTGCCAGTCCATGAAATAGCATAAAGATATGAACGTATTTTCTTTTGTTGGTGCTTATTATTAGGAGGATTAGGAAGTAACTATAGAAGAAAAATTTGTTGTGGGGACTTTTGCTGCCGTATTAATGAATTTTGATCAAAACGGTATTGAAGATTATGAGGAGACTGTATGTGCCTTGATAGGCATGGGGTCTTATTCTTATGCACCTAATAAGCTGGATTTGAACTTGAAAAATTGTCCCAGTCCATCAACCAAGCCGTCTATTGAAGAGCTACCCACTTTGCAGATAAAAGAGTTGCCTGGTCATTTGAGGTATGTGTTCCTGGGTAGATGGAATACATTACCTATTATCGTTATGGATGACTTTGGAGAAAAATAGGTGAAAGCCCTCATTTTTGTTCTTAAGAGTTATAAGAGGGCTATTGGTTGGACGATTATAGACATTATCATCATTCCTCCTGGTATATGCACACATAGAATCCAGCTAGAAGAGGATTATGTCTCGACTATTAAGCATCAGTGCCATCTTAACCTACCTATGCAATAGATGGTGAAGAAAAAAATTATTAAGTGACTAGTGATAACACTCAACTTACACGTCAATTAAGTGCAAGGTGATCATCGTCAATATATTCACCCAACTTTGGAGTCGGGGTCGAATCCATAGGGAATAATGTTAGTGGCGATTAAACTACTTTAAAAATAAAGCTACAATTTAAATTCAAACAAATGGTATGAAAAGATAAAATGAGGATTTTAAATGATCAAACAAATGTTAAAGTTTAATTTGCTTCACAGCTCAAGTCTTTAACTGCAATATTTCAAATTAATGATATAGAGAAACTAGAGTTGTGATCACTATGATTTGTAATCCTCCATTTAATAACAGTTGTAGTATTGGATTCTCGTGACTTATGGATAACGTCAAATTATCATTTTCGACAGTCCATCTATGTGTTTAAAAACCTACCTAGATGTTGAATTCCCTAATTCTCTCGAACTTAGGAAAGCATTCTATTCATACTAATTTTATCTCGAGTTTATCAATCTTGTTACAATATTAATCATTAGATGAGAACTTAACCTTCCCAAATCCTCGTTGATAATTCACTTCTTACTAGGGTTGATTTCTTATCCCAAGTAAATCAATAGTAAGCAATGCCTATTATTTGCAACCAACAGAAAATAATCAATACAAAAGAATTATCAAGATGTTCCCACAATTACTTGAACCCTAACCAAATATTAAATCCATGGAGGAATAATCAGAGATCCCACAACCCTAGTTGTGGGTTTTAGTTCCATATAAGAAAGAAAGAGATAACAACAATTATATTCATCATTCAAAGTAATTAAACTTACAAAAGATAAATTCTGAAGTTGATTCTCTTCCAAGTTCAAGAGAAAAATCTCAAAACCCAATCAAAGAGTTACATATTGAATTCCAAGTTAAAGCCACAAAAAGAAAAGTAAAATCCCTTTGAATAAGTTCCAGATGTTCCCCTCTATGAATGAACCCTAAAAGCTGCTATTTATACCCATAACTTAAGAAAAATTCAAAATTTTCCTTTTAGGTAATGACATGTGTGATAACTTATCACAAATCTGATAAGTTAACAGATATATCAACAAATCCTCTCATTTAATGTGATGACATGTCTGATCACTTATTAGATTTATGATAAGTTATCACATATGTCGTTAGACATGCTTTTAGTTTCTTGTCAGACTTGTCATCAGAAGTTCTTCCAATTTCTTATCCTATGCTTCAGGGTGACAACATATGTGATAGCTTATCAGAAATCTGATAATTTATCATACATGGACATGTCTCTAGGTGATATCTTTAAAATTCAATTATTTTAATCAAAAATCATCCTTCTTGATGTAGCTTTTATGTATTTTCATGCATCTTGACTTTTACTGCAATATCAAAGAGAAAACAATAAAAAATAACAAAATTTGCTTTAGACTTTGCAATTATTCTTAGGTAAGAGCCTCAAATGTGTTAGCATCTTCTCACACATCAGCTAGATGTAGGAGTGGTGTACCCCATCTTAGATAGTAAATAGGTAAGTCCTGTTCAGGGTGTGCCTAAGAAAAGGGGTATGACAATGGTGGCTAATGAGAAGAACGAGTTGATTTCACTCAGGCCGGTTACTAAATGAAGGGTGTGTATGGATTACAGAAAACTCAACTTATGGACATTGAAGGATCATTTCCCAATGACTTTTATAGATCAGATGCTTGATCAACTAGTGGGAAGAGGTTGGTACTATTTCTTAGATAGGTATTCTGGTTACAACCAGATTTCTATTGCTCCCTAAGATCATGAGAAGATGATATTCACGTGCCCATATGGCACATTTTCTTTCAAGAGGATGCCTTTTAGGTTGTGTAATGCACTTACCATTTTTCAGCGGTGCATGATGTCAATATTCTCTAATATGGTTGAAGACACCTTATAGGTGTTTATGAATGATTTCTGGTTTGTCAGTGATTCTTTTGAGCTCTGCTTGGTAAATCTAAGTAGGACCTTACAGCGAAGTGAGGAGTTCAATCTTGTGCTTAATTGGGAGAAACTCCACTTCATGGTGAAAGGGGGCATTGTTCTCAGACACAAAATTCCAGAAAAGGGGATTGAAATTGATCGAGCTAAATTTAAAGTTATAGAGAATCTTTCACCTCCTATTTTAGTGAAAGGAGTATGAAGTTTCCTTTGTTGTGTTGGATTCTATAGGAGGTTTTTAAAGGGATTCTCAAAGATTACGAACCCTCTTTGCAAACTTTTGGAGAAGGATGTCAAATTCTCCTTTGATGATAATTGCTTAAAGGCATTTAAATTCCTTAAAGGGAAGCTGGTTGATGCTCCTATTATTGTTGCACCGAATTGGTCAAAACCGTTTGAGATAATGTATGATGCAAATGGTGTTGCCCTTGGAGTTATGTTGGGACAAAAGAAAGACAAATTGTTTCAACCAATCTATTATGCTAAACTAGTGCTGAATTGAGCTCAGAAGAACTACACTGCCACAGAATAGGAACTTCTTGTAGTTGTCTATGCCTTTGAAAAGTTCTGGGCTTATTTACTAGAAACCAAGGTGGTGGTCCATAATGACCACGCATCCTTGAGATATCTGAGGGAGAAAAAAGATGCGAAGCCAAGGTTGATTAGATGGGTGCTGCTACTTTAAGAATTTGCCTTTGAATTCAAAGATAGGAAGGGGTGCTAAAACCAAGTTGCAGATCATCTGTCCAGGCTGGAAATTGAACAAGCAGTTAGAGATGAATTTAAGATCAACGATGCATTTCCAGATGAGGAAATCTTAGCTATTGTTATGGAGAAAATACCTTGGTATGTTGATGTCACAAATTATGTAGCGACCGAGGTAATACCAGAGAATATTTCCTTTAGTCAAAGGTAAAAGTTTCTCCATGATGTGACCCATTACTTTTGGGATTATTCGTATCTTTTTTAGTGATGTGTGGATGGTATTATTAGATGGTGCATCCCAAAAGTAGATATGTTGAGTATACTGGAAGCAAACTATGCTTCCCCAGTTGGAGGTCATCATGCAGGTAATCGGACTGCAAGGAAAGTTCTTCAGAGTGGCTACTATTGGCCGTCTTTGTTTAAGGATGCTTATGAGTTCTTGAAGAGATGTGACCAATGTCAAAGAAAATGGTCCATATCAAATCACCATGAGATGCCAATGTCTAAAATGATAGAGGTTGAATTATTTGATGTGTGGAGCATTGATTTCATGGGGCATTTCATGAGATTATTTGGGATGAAGTACATACTAGTTGTTGTTGATTACATGTCAAAATGGGTTTAGGCTGTGGCTCTGGAAGATAATAAAGGAAAGCGGGTTATGGTATTATTAAAGAAAAATATTTTCTCTCATTTTGGGGTACCACATACCATCATAAGCGATGGAGGATCACACTTTGGCAGTAAGATATTCAGAGCCGCCTTGGCAAAATATGGAGTCAAACAGCATAAGGTGGTTACCCCATACCACCCACAAACCACTGGGAAAGCGGAGGTCTCTAATCGAAAAATTAAAGCTATACTTGCCAAGACTGTAAATGGTAGCAAGAAAAAATGGTCTAGGAAGCTAGATAATGCCTTATAGGCATATCGAATGGCTTTTAAGACACCAATTGGCATGTCACCATACCAATTAGTTTATGGCAAGGCATGTCATTTGCCGATAGAACTGGAGCATAAAGCATTGTGCGCATTGAAGCGGCTTAATCTGAACTGGAATGAGGCAGTGGATATGAAGCTGGGGTAGCTAAATGAGATGGATAAGTTCTATCTTGGAGCTTATGAAAGAGTGACTTTTACAAAGAAAGAATAAAGAAGTACCATGACCACAGAATTAAGAAGAAGGATTTTTAGAAAGGTGACTTGGTGCTCCTCTTCAACTCCCGACTCAAGCTTTTTCCAGGTAAGCTTAAATCCAAATGGTCTGGCCCATTTAGAGTTAACCAAGTTTACTCATCTAGAGTGGTGGAAATCGAAAATAAAGATGGCAGTGTCTTGAAAGTCAATGGGCAACGAGTCAAACTATACATTGGTCCAATGGACTCGATGAGAAGTATTGATACTATCTATCTTGATGAAATCTGAGTAATCGAGATAACTGAGTCGTGCCACAATGATAAATCAGGCTTTAGTGGGAGGCAACCCACGGTGTGTTGTTGTAAAGCATAAGTTTTAGTTATTTCATTGTTTTATGCAAGATGAAGGTTTTGTGTAAGTGTGAAGGTCTAACAACATAGGAAAACAAAAGCTGAGAAAGTTTGGGGGTGACCAATGGGTTACCCGATGGATCATTGATGTCTCGATGGACTGTTGTGGTAGTCATTGCCGCAAAGTCTAGAAACAAGGTTACTAAAAGAGTAGTGACGGTTTGGCCAATGGACTATCGCATACTTGATGGATCGTCGACTCAACTGTCACCAGTATGTCTCCAGGTATATTCACTGGAAAGGAATGACGGTTTGACCGATGGACCGTTGCACATGTGATGAATCGTCGTTTGAACCATTGCATGAACCCTATTTCAGTGGATTGGGTCGCATGAATTTAAAAAGTCAAATTTTTCATTTTTTATCTGATCCAAACAATTTTAAATTGATAAGTTAAGGTGGTTGAATAACGCCCCAACTATTCAAATACCTGAGGCTATTTATTGTCCCTGCATTTAAAGAATTTGAGACTTTTCATTACCTACTTAAACTTCTTATGTTCCCTTCCCCCATCTATTTAAACTTCATCTCCTCTTTAGTCTTTAAAACATAAGCAGCAACAACTCTTCTTAAAAGTAAAAAGGGTGAACTTTTTCCAGAGTTTAGAGTGCAAGGGAGGATACTGTTCAAGTACTGCAATACTCAGTTATGATCATTTTGTTGTCTAAATTTTATTCATCTCTAAGAACAAAGATAACCATGTGAAGTCTGTGAATTTTGAAATACTTCTTTTGATTTTGATTTGGTTCTGTGAGAGGCCAAAATTTAGAAAACATTATCCTGGGTAAAGTATGAGTAACCCATGGACCAAAGATGTCAAAATATGGTGATATACTATTGATAAAAATTCCATAAAAAATCATCCTTAATGGAAGTGTATGCAAGGTGTTTGATAAAATGCCGAAATGAGGCCTGAAAGTGAAAATGACAGGCGATGGTTAGGGCGACTGACCGTCGAATACCTAAAAACCCATCTCCTAAACCCATCACTACTTTCTCAAAATTAGTGTTACTGGAATGACCCCAACGATTTGGATCGATGGACCGTCGCAGGCCCAACGACCCGTCGTCCTAACAATTGCTGGTAAATAATTTTCTTCTATTTTCTGGTTTTAGTCTACATATTGATAAACATTTCACTTGCAGGTATCATGAAAAACAAATTACCAACCACCAGAGGTAGAAGTAGAGGCGAAGGGGCCAGAAAAGAGCTATCACAAGATGCAGATGCCCCGGCATACAACACTAGACGTAATGTCAAGTCATCTCTTCATTCTCCCAGTATGAAGAAGATAATAAAACTAGTAGCAGCAGTAGCTCAAGTTCAAGTTTGGTTGATAAAGTGGTTAAATTATCTAACCCTGTCCAAGAAAAGAGTCCAGAACAAGGGGTAAAGTATCTAACCTTGTCCAAGAAGAGAGTCCAGAACAAGGGGACCCAAATTTGGTTCAACACAAGGATTCACAAGTACGGGAACCTATAAGATGGTAGGTTGAGGGTGATCGAGAGCATTTCTACAAAGGGTTGGAACCAACAGACATGGTAGCCATAAAGAGGTCTATTTTTGAAGAACATCAGATTGTTACAATAAACTTGCCCGATTACCCAGAACTTGAACGCCGATTCAATGAATATGAGTTGGCATAGATGAGCAGACCACTTGGATCCTATCAGCCAAACTTGGTACATGAGTTTTTCTCTAATTACTTAGAATTACTTAAGAAGAATTATTTCCCAGGTAAATCAGCTGTGACATGAACTAGCTGGATACAATTCCTGTTTGTGGAGTTAGCATAGACATCTAAGAGCATACGTTTAACAGATTCTTATTCGGGGTTGAACATCAAATACCAGGTTCAATACCGGACTTGTAGCATCGGTTGTTAATGAAGACACAACAAAAACCGTGGTTAGCTAGAATATTGACAGATGAAGGAGAGCCTGCATGGCTACACAATCCCGCAAAAAGATATCCAAGTCGTCCCTAAGCTTTAAGACTAAGTTTTGATGGGAAATTTTGAGGATGAGGTTGATGCTAATAGGTGGGGATAACTATCTAAAACTCACTAGAGCTATGAATGTTGCTGCTTTGATTGAGGGTTTGACAGTGGATTTTGGCCACATTATTTTTGACTAGTTGTTTTACTGCTCTCACAAGACTTAGACTGCACTGCCATTTCAATGCCTTATCATAGAATTCAGCAAGTAAGCAAAGGTACCTTTGATTAGCGGAATAGATAATACAATCCAAGAAATACACAAGAAGAATATTAAAAAGAGTAGGAATGACCCGAAGTTCGACATACGAGTCAATAGATCTCAAGCTCAACAAACTCAGTTGGCGCCAATTCTTGAATCATCAAAATTTCCTTTAAGAATGCCACTATCTCTTGCTTGTATGTGCCTCCAACCATATTTGAAAGTTTAGCTTCGATGACCATGGGTGGTACCATAGATTCTGCATCAGTACCACCCCAATATTTTGAGTATAGGCTGAACTAAGAGAACTTTGGAAGGATAGTTTGAGCACCAAAGAGGTTGGCAAAGTAGTTGGCTATATGGGGGGAAAATTTCAAACCCTTCAATGAAAGAATTATAGAGGAAGTAGTAAGGCCTTTCAGAAACATGCAGCTAAGAATGTACAACATGAAGGAGAGAATCAATAAGAAGTTAGATGCCATGTCCATCCCAGATTTTGTAAAATTGATAGAGAAAGTTAGACAAATCTGGGATGATATTGAAAAGACGAATCAACAGCCACAACAACCTATATTTGATCCAGTCTAGATTGAAAGTGATGAAGATAAAGGTCTTGTTTACTTAATGGTGCGACCAATCAAAGATAAGGGTAAGAAAGTAGTAGAGACTGATGAAAAAGCTACATGAAAAGCTGCTAAAATAAAGAGACTTGAAGCCGTGTCGCTAGAGGAGCGAGAGAATCATGACATCAAGAAAGCAAGAAGAAATCAAGGAAAGATAAAGAGAGAAAAAGAAAGAAAGTAGAGGACGAAGTAACTGGAGTGTCTACTAGTTCTGCCCTAGCTAGGTGGCAAACTGTAGATCCTGTTGAGATATGGTACCTCCGATTTCGGAGGGTGAGATTGTGAGCACCCCCACCACCATGGGGGTCAATATTGCACCTGGTGAGGACACTAGAGCCTTACCACAGTTCACAGATGCCTCAGTTGAATAAGATGCACTAAAAGTATTTCCCCTTCTTTGTAATTCAATTATCTGCATTGAGGACAAAGCATTCTTTTCTGTGGGGGTGGGATGTGCTTGTACCATTGGGGGTTGTGTTTTTGATATTCTTTTTCTCCCATGTTCTATCTAGGAGAATCGATATGTCTAGGTTGTTGTTAAGTTGTTGCATTTTTATTTCTTGTCTAGGAGTTATTGCATTTTCATTTCTTGTCTAGGATTAACTGTAGATATGAATTTCTTTTCCTAAGTTATGTTCTGTTGGTAATACTTTTCTATCAAATAAAAGTGTTTGTTTATGTTAGCATCAGTTTATATATGTGAATGATAAGTGACTGCGGCAAAGTATTTTATACATTTGTTATATAATTAACTATCCTTTTACTGTTGGCAAAAGTGTTGAGTGACCATCTGTGACTCTGAAACTGGCATACGAATGTAAGTGATTATAGCCATATATTAAGAATCCCAAGAGCTAGTAGAATAGGAATTAACTTAGTGCTTATGTGTGTGAGTGTTTGTATAGTTCTTACTTAGATGCTACACCCAGAACTTTCCCGGTTCATTTGCTATTGTTTTGTTTTTGACTCTATAAGATAGGGTAGTAGGCCTCCTTGTTTGTTAGTCTGTTTAGCAAAAATAATGACCCACCAAAAATATTTTGTTTCTGTTGCAACCCTATTGGACCTTGTTAATGCTTGTTCTACCCAAATAAATAGTTATTCACTCTCTAGAAGGCATTAGTACTTAGCTTTGGCCCTAGTCCAATTTTGGACATTATGCTCTTTAACTCAAGCAAATTACCTAAGTTGAGGGTGGCTACTGTTGGATTGTTGGTAGCCTGGGAGGTTGAGTAGAAATTGATTTGAGAGGTAGCATCCGACCCTGGTCTAGTTAGCCATCTAAATAGATATTGTGCACCTTAATTTTCCATATCAGCATAAGTCAAGGGTGGCTGATGCTATTGTTTAAAAAAAAATCTGGGTTATGACAAGGGCACAAATGGATAATATTAATTGCAAATGAGTGAAATGAACTTTAATTCTGGTGAGTAGCTACCGAAAAGGGTAAATAGAGTGAAGTTTTATACTTTAAGTCACTTATCCAAATAAATAACCCTCACCAAGCCTAAAACCTCTTTACAATCCTTAGAAAGTTCTACTTGATCTTAACGAGTAAATCATGAGAGAACATTAGATGATATGGGCAAGCCTATTGGTGTGCACTACGTTTGCAACTTCTGTTCTGAGAGTGAGAGTATTAGTTTTGTTCACAGATTGATTATATATAAGGAGAGGTGGACTTCATTGGCTGTAAGAGCACAACAGTTAACCATAGACTACTGATTCCTTTGGGATATTATATCTGTGGCTAAAAATATGCTGAGTAGTACTTGATGAAAGTTATAGATCCTTATGTGTTAGAGCACTTAGACGAATGGGCAAGTGAATGATTGTATAGTTGTGTTAATATGAATATTGAGTGCTCGTCATGATGTTATTCGTATATGTATCTTGATGTTGAGTTGCTTGAGGACAAGCAATTGCCTTAAGTTGAGGGTGTTGATGTTCCAGCTTTTGACAGAACATTTTATACCTTTTACTTAGGATAATTGTGTGTTTTCAAGTAACTATTGTTGAATTTAACTGTGTACTTTACTGTTTTCGGGATAAGAACTAAGTGTAAAGGATAACTTTCATAAACTGGGAAAAACAAATGAAAAAGATCATCAACAGCTCAGGTGACGGACTGTCGACTTTTTGATGAACCATCGGCCTGAACTGTTGCTAAAAAATATAAGACAGTGGCACTAGATAGCCTGTGACGGTCCAGGAGATGGACCATCAACTTTGCGATGAACCATCAGCCTAAACCATTGCCACAAAATAGAATGAGGAAACACTAGATGTCATGCGAGGGTCCAGGAGATGAACCTTCGACCCTGGGATAAACCGTTACCCTACCCATCGACAAGAAATAGAACATAGACTCATTGGAGCTCTTGCGATGGTCCAGGCGACGAACCGTTGGCCCTGCGATGAACTGTCGCTTGATCCGTCGACCATGAAGTGGAAAATCCAAGTTTGAATTTTAAAACCCCAGTTCTAGAATCATATAAATACCAAGTATTAGGGTTTATTCCATATCTTTTTCCATTAGTTTCATACTTTCTCCTCTATTGAGAGTTGTGTAACACTTTTCATTAAGATTTGAATCTAGAGATTAAGATCTGATTATTAGTTTTTATATTTTCCATTGAAGATTATGAAGAACAATATTGTGACTTTTGTAAGTAATTTTTTGAAGCCATTTATGAACATCAATATATATTTGATTTCTTACATGGAGATGAATAGCTAAACTCCCATAACTAGGGTTACGGGAGCCTTGATGTAGAGAACTATTTTGGGATGTGAATCAGTTTGATTTCTAACATCTATCGAAACTGCATGAATATTTCTTCATTATAATGACATCTCTTGGTTGCAAAATTGAGAAGTGAGCCAATGCAAATCACTTGTCTGACAAGAAATTGAATATTGGGAAAATAAGTGATTCACATTACCCTTTGGCTTAACAGGTTGATGCCTTAGCAGGATCAACCCTCATGAGAGTGTTATTGATTAATGTGTGAATACTTTAAGTTTGAGAGAATTAAAGGGTGAAACACTCATTAGGTTGAGAAACACATGGGTAATTCTTAGAATTCAACAATTCTTGCAATTAAATACATAAGTTAGAATTCTAGCACAAATTCACAACCATAACTGTTTGAATATCTTGGTGAGCTTAACTCTAGTTAATTCATTCTCATTGAAATTACATCTACATTAACTCTCATTAGCTGGACCTTGTGTGATACAACTATGAAAGAATATTGTTAACACATCTAAACTCCCTTGTACTCAGGAACCTTAGATCAACAGTCTAATAACAATCACAATATTTAGTGAACACAATATTCCTTGTGCGATTCGACACCCAACCCAGTTGAGTTCTATATTTGATAGAGATCACTTACTCTCTCAAAAAAGAGGTGTAATTTAGGCGTATCAGTAATTAACTAGAAAAATCACTCCATATAGTAAGAATGGCCATGAACCACCACCCATTATATCAAGAAAAGCTCTCAGTCTATCAATCCTTACCATGTTTGGACTTAGTAAGTTTTCCTATGTTGAGTCAAATTAAGCTATAGGCTCCACTCCTGGTGGTTCCCTTCCATCAATTCCTTTAAGATTCAGCCTGACAACCATACTCCCACTAAAACCCAAAAACTTTTATTTCTATTAAGGTGTCGACGGAGTCCTAAAAGTAACATCCGCTGATCCCTAGTCGACATCATTTATGGTTGAGACTAGGACGGTATTTGTTCATCTTTGAGCCCCCAACTTTCATTCTTGATTTATGAAAACATCCTTGGAAAATGGATTCGCAGTTGTTCGTCTTTCATAAATCCAAGAATTTCACCTCTGACTATGAAATACGAATGCCCCCGACTGTCCCTGTTAATCATTACTCCGATCCCGAAGGCCAATGTAATAGGACCAAAATCCTATAATGTTATCCCATGCTAATGAATACAGAGTGTAGGCTTGCTTTGAGCAATCTAAGTTCTTCAAAGTAATAGCACTGAAGGCATGATCCGGCCATTTAAGGCCAGGAGCGAATCACCGATAAAAGGGACGGGATGACCGGTGCACGCCATAGGTGGACCGACCGGCACATCCTAAAGTACAACTATGAGTTTTTTAACTGCAACAATGTAAATATACGCTATTGGAGCTAAAATTACTATGGCTGCAGGCACCAGACTTGCCCTCCAATCGATCCTCATTAAGGGATTTAGATTGTACTCATTCAAAATTACCAGACTCATTGAGCCCGGTATTATTATGAATTGTCACTACCTCCCTCTATCAGGATTGGGTAATTTGAGCGCCTACTGCCTTTCTTGGATGTAGTAGCTGTTTCTAAGGCTTCCTCTCTTGAATTGAACCCTAATTATCCATCAACCATCACCACCATGGTAGGCCACTATCCTACCATCGAAAGTTGATAGGGAAGAAATTTGAATGATGCATCGTTGACACGATGGCTGTGTGATCCATCAAGTTATTATGAATAATCGCAGCAACGGGCAGAGCCCACATCGACCTTTTATCTAATAAATGCATCCCTTCCAATAGTTGGGGTTGTTACGCATATTAGCTCAAGAATTACTAAGGTTATCCTAGTAGTGGATACCATCAAACACACTATAACTTATTTAATGAGCCATTAAAAATCTGAATTTGTTCATACTTACACATACATGGCTTAATCTTTGAGACACGCATATGACTACTGGAAGGATCAACTAGATTGCATTTCTTATCGACACCGGCATTACACGAGCCCTGCCTGCCTGAAAAGGCATGGACAGGTTCAAGGCGAGTGTGATCGTTGTTTGTAAGGAGCATCATATAGGGCAGATAAGAGCCAATGAAGACCCTATGCCCACTACGTCTACCGCATCCTAGAATACCGACTGCCACTCATAGACCATGACATCGCATGATGAAGCGAGAAAGGCATGGAACACGGGGGCAACCTTTAGGTTTACCCCACGCATAAAATGCGGGGGGCAAAAGGTGATTGATAAAACTTGACAATGACTGGGCATTAGGTATGTAACACAGGAAACTGACTTCGAGTAAGACTAAATTGCACTTGTCCTATGACTAAGATGGTAGGCTGGTCAGGACGTCATTGCTCCAGCAGGGATCCAACCTAACCGCATATACCGAACATAACTCAGGCATGATGCATCCAAATACTCCGTCGATGTATGCCCATCACCCGCCTCAACACCCAGAATGAGACGTCATGTGCTGCTGCCCATGTGAATGTTGCAAGGCTAAAGCAAGTCTCGCTTGACATGATAGCCCACAGTTGGGAGGAGTAGAGAAGATGAAGGCGCTTCGAGGCTAGTACATGGGTGCTGCCCACGTCGGCCGCCGGTGCTCTATGCGGATTCAGCTTAGCCCCATGCGTGCAGCGCCTAGAATTTTCCCTGAGAGCAGCATCCAGAACTCTCCACAAGAACAAAAGCATCGCCTCATCCCCAATAAAGCGCTAACAGCCCCGTCGTGGATGACACTACCGATAGTAGACACGAGTGAATAATAAAGCGCAGTAAATGATAGCCATGTATGCTACCATGTGCCCATACTGCACGCCGACATGCCTAGAGAGCGCCTATGCCAACTAGCGACAGTCACCTTAGAGTGCCTTCAACACCTCAACTCACTTATATATGCTTTACAAAAAACCCAAGTAATGGTAGTAGACATGATTTTGCTAGAGAATCACACTAGATATGTACGGACAAGAACTGCACATTTTGACGTAATACTGAGCCAATGCACTCACAAAAGAGTCACATAATTTGTAAATGATAATTTTCATTAAGAAATTTATTTTTCAAATATTATTTATGAAAATTCAATAAATAAATAAATAAATATGAAAACTATTTTTAAAATATAATAACATTAGAAAAATATTCCCAACGCATGAAGTAACCTTAAACCAATAATTCAGTGCATATTTGCACTTATAACGTAATGATATAAAATATCAAAAATTAAGAATATTAAACAAAAGATTTAAAAAAGTATTAAAATAACGTGGGGGCATTAGTAAAATCATCCAGAATGCAACAGATAAGTGACAACCCCAAAACATGTATATTAGAATGAAGTAACCTTAAACCAATAATTGAGGGAATACGTATACACATAACGTAATGATATAAAATATTAAAATTTAAAGATATTCAATGAAAAAATTGAATAAATATAAAAATAACGTGGGGGACATTAGAAAAACAACCTAGAATAAAATAGATAAGTAGCAACCCTAAAACATGCATATTAGAATGACCTTAAGCCAATGGAAATTATCCTTCAAGGCGGCCACCGTAACCTTTCTGCCATGATGGCTTAGCCAACAACACGTTCCCTTAAGGGCCGAGGCCCCTACTGCGGGTCGACAAGCAGATGGCGGGTGCATGCATCGCTTCTAGTCCGGATTCTAACTTAGAGGCGTTCTATCATAATCCTGGACATGATAGCTTTGTGCTATTGGCTTTTCAACCATGCGCGATGACCAATTATGTGAATCAACAGTTTCTCTCGTATTAAGTTAAATTACTATTGCAATACTGCCATCAGTTGGGTAAAACTAGCTTATCTCACAATGGTTTAAACCCAACTTATGTTCCCTGTTGGTTGGTGAACAATCCAACACTTGGTGAATTCTTCTTCACAATGATAGGGAAAGCCGACATTGAAGGATAAAAAAGCAACGTCGCTATGAACGCTTGGCTACCATAAGCTAGTTATCCCTGTGGTAACTTTTTGATACCTCTAGATTTGAATCTCGAAGGTCTAAAGGATCGTTAGGCCATGCTTTCACGATTTGTATTCGTACTAGAAATCAGAATTAAATGAGCTTCTACCCTTCTGTCCCATACGATATTTCTGTTCTCGTTGAGCTTATCTTAGAACACGTGTTATCTCTTAAAAGATGTGCCGCCCCAGCCAAACTCCCTACCTGACAGTGTCTACTGCCCGAATTAACCTGCAGAGTGATCCTTGGGTCTAAAAAGGGGCAGTTCCCTACTTTCGATTCACGGATCGGCCCGCAGGTTGGTCGGTGGTGCACCCCTCAGAGGAATTCCACCAATTAGCTTCCTTAAGTCTTACGGGTTTAATCACCCATTGACTCGCAAACATGTTAGACTCCTTGGTCCGTGTTTCAAGATGGGTTGGATAGGGAGCCCACAGGTGATCTTGGGTGTATTTATTCGCCTAAGCTCCATAATTTATCCATATTTAGTTGTTTAGAGAATAAAGTGCCTAGTTTCATGTTTTTACTCTACTTCTATGTAATTGAGATAACCGATGTGATTAGCATGATTTCAAGTATTAATGAGGTATATGAAAACATTATGGGACTATGGAATGCGGATGGCATATGACACAAGAGAGAGTAGAAACCTGCACCAAATGTGGCGCCTAGAAACTACAATCTGGACCAAATGTGATGCATGGGAACTTTCTCCTGGGAAAATTTACCATTTATAATAAGTTGAGGACTTAGAAGGAAATTATGAGATAGAAGACTATTAAAAGACTTGTTGCTGAATTTTTATGGAGGATTCACATTCTGTATTATTTTGAAAACAAGAGAAAGCGGCTTAGCTTGAGGAGAGAGAGAGAGAAACATTTTTCTTTTTTATTTTTGCTATTCATCTTCTCCACCAAGATCATTCTAAGTTTTGGTATGATGAATATTTCTATTGTGATTTCTGTTTTATTCATGAGTAGCTAAGTTTATTTGTTAGGGTTATGGAAACCTTGTAGTATACTCTCTATTGCTATGGGTTTTTGAATTTATGATGTGTTAATCCACTTATATCATTACTCTATTCGTTATGATTGAATTCTCGTGGTTGCAAACATAGGGAATGTGCCATTATAGCAATAACTTTTTCGACAAAAAAGTTACTATTTGGAAAAGAGAGTAGTGACAAGAAAATAGGGTTTCCAACCTCTATTTTACACGTTAGTGCCTTAGCAGGATTAACTACATGGAGTGTTCGTATGATTGGTTGTACACTTTGGATTCGAGAGAACTAAGGTGAATAAATCCTTGATGGTTGAGAAACACTTGGATTTAGAATTAGAATACATCTCTCTATAAGTGCATGCATGTATAAATCCTTATTACTCATAGTTAATAGAGAAGTAAAAGCTACAAGGTGGACATAACCCTAACTTGTCATTCTCTGTGATCAAATATTAATACACATATCGCGTCATTGTTATATTGTAACTATCATTTCAAATTTAAACAAAACCCCCCCATTTAGGAACCTCTGACCAATAGTCCAGTAACAACTACAATACTTAGTAACACAGTATTCCCTGTGGGATTCAACACCCAACCTGGTTGGGTTCTATATTTGACAGCGACCACTAACTCTCTCGTCAGAGAGGTGTAGTTTGGGTGTATCAATAAGCTAGCGTCTGGAGCGCATAGATACCGAAACATGCTAGAGGCGCGCGCTTCTTGCCACAATCAAGGAGCTGACATTCTACAAGAGTATCGAGAGCCCGGGCTTTGGCCGTCCACCAATCCACGCTGGTCCACGCCCTGAGTCGATCAACAGACCAGCATCACCATTCCATATCTGATCGGGGCACATCACCGGCCTCCATCCTTTTCCCTCCCGATAATTTCAAGCACTCTTGGACTCTCTTTTCAAAGTCCTTTTTATATTTCCCTCACGGTACATGTTCGCCCGATTTGTGCTGCATTCCCAAGCAACCCAACTCATAGAAAGCACCTTATAGTGCAATAGGGTCTGGGCACAATAGGGATCTAACCCTCTCTGGTACCCCTTTACAGGGGACTTAGGCCTAGTCCACCACTGAGGATGCTTCTCCAGACTATAATTTGGATGATGGAGCCGCCCGATTCTAACTAAGGCTGGGCTATTCCTATTTCGCTTGCTGATACTAAGGGAATCCTTATAAATTTCTAGTCCTCCACTTATTGATATGCTTAAACTCAGTAGGTAATCCCGCCTGATATGGGGTCACGGTCGGAGCGCCAAAGCATGATAGGGTCCTGGAGTTCGGACGCACGATAGGTTGTAGCTGCAATAACAAAGAAAGTTGAGTTACAACCACCACTTGCCGCGACATCCATCGATGTAGACTTGCATTTAGTCTAGTCGCGAGCTCGACGCATATGGGATGCTAGTATCCGCCTCTCAATGAGAATAAGCCCTATGATTGAGTCGCGATGCGAGGGGGTAACGTGATGCGTGATGCCCAGGCAGACGTCCCCTTGGCCTAATGGCTTCAGGCGCAACTTGCGTTCAAACACTCGATGGTTCCATGGCGCCATGGTCCACGGTGCCATAGTTCCTTGGTGCAACCAGCTCGACAAAGACACAACCATGGTAGGCCACTATAGGTTATTCAGTATTTTTCATCACGACACTTGACAAACCATGTTTTTCACGCTACCGATTTCACCGAAAGTTGAAGCCCGGGTCACTGGACATGTCTCTAGGATTGCACTTGACAGTCACCTAAACCTCTAATTACAATATGCTTCCACGCACCGAAGTTAGCCTCACAACCCATCCCTGGGCTTTTGATTCGCACTCCACATTGCAGAAAACCCCTAATTGTGACTCTGTAGTTTTGCACGAAAGGCTACTTGATATCATACTTAACTCTTTGGAATGAAACACACGCGACACTTTTAAATCAAGCGGCAAACTCGGGTGAGGCTATGTTTCGGCATGCTCGAGGGTGAGGTGATCTCACAACACTTAGTGGTATTTTCCTAGTACAGACGGACAAACCTCCTTTGGCGATAGACAAAAAAATAATTGGATTAGAGGGGAAGGGATGAACCAAAGCAATAAAGGGATGAATCTCAGTGGATCATCGCAGCAAGGCCACTCTGCCACTTACAATACCCCATTGCATATCTAAGTCATCTACAAAGAATTCTACCCAGCGTTAGATTGAAATTGTACTTCAAGGTGGCCACCGCGACCTTTCCGTCGTGATGGCATAGCCAACGACACGTGCACTTAGGGGATGAGGCCCCTAATGTGGGTTGGCAAGCGGACGGTGGGCGCATGTATTGCTTGTTGCTCGAATTCTTACTTAGAGGCATTCAGTCATAATCCAGTACATGGTAGCTTCGTGCTACTGGATTTTCAACCAAGCACGATAACCAATTATCTGAATCAACAGTTCCTCTCGTACTAGGTTGAATTACTATTGGAATACTGTCATCAGTAGGGTAAAACTAACCAGTCTCACAACGGTCTAACCCCATCTCACATTCCCTATTGGTGGGTGAACAATCCAACACTTGGTGAATTCTGCCTCTCAATGATAGGAAGAGCCAACATCAAAGGATCAAAAAGCAACGTCGCTATAAATTCTTGGCTGCCACAAACCAGTTATCCCTATGGTAAATTTTGTGACACCTCTAGCATCAAATTTCAAAGGTCTAAAGAATCATTAGGCCACACTTTTACGGTTCGTATTCGTACTGGAAATCAAAATTGAAAGAGCTTTTACTCTTTTATTCCACATGAGATTTCTATTCTCATTGAGCTCATCTTAGGACACCTGCATTTTCTTTTAACAAATGTGCCATCCCAGCCACACTCCCCACATGACAATGTCTTTAACCAGGATCGTCCCGTAGAGCATGCCTTGGGTCCAAAAAGAGGGGCAGTGCTCCACTTTCAATTCGCAAAATAAGTAAAATAACATTAAAAGTAATAGTATTTCACTTTGGCCTTTTGGATCCCATTTATACTACATCTCTCAAGTTATTTCACAAAGTTGGACTAGAGGCAAATTCTACAGGGTCTTCTTTCCTTATAGATTCTGCGAAGCCCGTTCCCTTGGCTGTGGTTTTTCTGGATGGTAGACAGGGACAGTGGGAATCTCATTAATCCAATCATGCGTGTCACTAATTAGATGATGAGGCATTTGGCTACCTTAAGAGAGTCATAGTTACTCCCGCCATTTACACGCGCTTGGTTGAATTTCTTTACTTTGACATTCAGAGAATTGGGTATAAATCATATTGCGGTGAACATCCGTTAGGACTATCGCAATGATTTGTTTTAATTAAAAAGTCAGATTTCTCTTGTTTGTACCAGTTATGAGTTATTTGTTCAATACGCGGGGAAGGCCCCTGAAGGAACCATTGCTAGTACGTTACCCAACCAGCCCACAACAACCCGCTCTCATCGCGGGAGCAGCTCAAGCATTCCACCAATAGCATACAGGTTCGAGATTGGGACCCCCATGCCCAGCTCTCAGAGCCAATCCTTTTCCCGAAGTTACGGGTCAATTTTACTGAATTCCCTTGCATACATTATTCCATTGACCAGAGATTGTTCATCTTGGAGACCTAATGCAGTTATTAGTACGACCAGGCATGTACGACACTCGGTCCTCCAAATTTTCAAGGGCCACCGGGAGTACACCAGATACCACGCGTCGTGTGGTGATCTTTAAGCTGCTGGACCCTACCTCTGGCTGAGCCGATTCCAGGGTGGGCAGGCTGCTAAACAGAAAGGATAACTATTCTCCAGGTTCCCACCGACGTCTCCAAACTTCCTAACCAGCTCTTGCTGTGACGTCCATCGATGTAGACTCACATTTAGTCTAGCTGCTAGCTCAACGCACATAGGAGGCCAGTATTCGCCCCGTAAAGATAGTACACCCCCTGATTGAGGCACGATGTGAGGGGGGAAACACTATGCGTGATGCCCAGGAAGACATGCCCTCGGCCTAATGGCTTCTGGCACAACTTGCGTTCAAAGACTCTATGGTTCATGGGATTCTGCAATTCACACCAAGTATCATATTTTGCTATATTCTTCGTTGATATGAGAGCTGAGATATCCATTGCTATGATTTCTTTTTATTTACAAATGAAGCATAGGTCCCCCTGATGCACTCTGTAGATAGGGAGCGAGGGGCAAACTATTAATTTATGTATTTCTTGGTGCTTTCCGCGCTGGGGTTTATTGGTCACCCGATGCGCATGCTGGGCACGCGCACTGGGGAAAAGGGTGAGGTGCTCATGCGGAAGGCTGAAGCACCCCACCCACGCAGACTCCCCAGTTAGTAAACATATTCACAGGTCATTCTGCTATGCAGGTTTCAACAATGATCCTTCCATAGGTTCACCTACAGAAACCTTATTAGGACTTCTATTCCTCTAAATAATAAGGTTTAATGGACTTCTTGTGACGTTGTGGGCAGCAAACCACCTTTGTCTCCACGATCCAAACATTTCACCATATCAGTCATTCGATAGGAGCGACGGGTGGTATGTGCATAGGGCATGGACGTAGTCAACACGAGATGATGAGTCACTCTTACTAGGAATTCCTCATTGAATACCAACAATTGCAATGATCTATCCCCATCACGATTAAATTTCAAAGATTACCAAGGCCTTTCGACTAAGGCTATAAACTGGTTGAATACATCAGTGTAGCGCGCATGCGGTCAAAAACATCTAAGGGCATCACAGTCCTTTTATTGCCTCAAACTTTCGTGTCCTAAAATGCCGTAGTTCCTCTTAAAAGCTGGCCGCGAAGGGATACCTCCGCATAGCTAGTTAGCAGGTTGAGGTCTCATTCGTTAACAGAATTAACCAGACAAATTACTCCACCAACTAAGAACATCCATGCACCACAACCCATAGAAGCAAGAAAGAGCTCTCAGTCTGTCAATCCTTACTTTATCTGCACCTGGTAAGTTTCCCTGTGTTGAGTCAAATTAAGCCACAGGATCTACTCCAGGAGTTGCTCTTCCATCAATTCTATTACGTTTCAGTCTTGCGACCATACTCCCCCTCAACCCAAAAACTTTGATTTCTCATATTGTGTCGACGGAGACCTAAAAGCAACATCCACCAATCCCTGGTTTGCATTAATTATGGTTGAGATTAGGACGGTATCTGATCGGCTTCGAGCACCCAATTTTTGTTCTTGATAAATGAAAACATCCTTGGAAAATTCTTTGCAGTTGTTCGTATTTCATAGATCCAAGAATTTTACCTCTGACTATGAAATGCGAATGCGCCCGACTGTCCCTGTTAATCATTTCTATAATCCCAAAGGCCAACGTAGAAGGACCAAAATCATATAATGTTATCCCATGCTAATGTATACACATCATAGGCTTTCTTTAAGCACCCTAATTTCTTCAAAGTAACAACGCCGGAGGCATGACCTAGCTAGTTAAGGCCAGGAGAGCATCGCCGATAGAAGGAATGAGACAATCGGTGCTCACCATAGGCGGACCGATCAGCCCATCCCAAAGTCCAACTACGAGCTTTTTGACTGCAACAACTTAAATATATGCTATTGGAGATGGAATTATCGAAGATACTGGCACCAGACTTTCCTTCCAATGGATCCTCATTAAGGGATTTGGATTGTACTCATTCTAATTACCATACTCATTGAGCCCGGTACTGTTATTTATTTTCACTACCTCTCCGTGTTAGGATTAGGTAGTTTACGTGCCTGCTGCCTTCCTTGGGATATAGTAGCCATTTCGCAGGCTCCTTCTCCAGAATCAAACACTAATTCTCCGCCACTCGTCACCACCATGGTAGGCCATTATCCTTCCATCAAAAGTTAATAGAGCAAAAATTTGAATGATGTATCGCCGGCACAATGGTCGTGTGATCTATCGAGTTATCATGAATCATCACAGCAATGGGCAGAGTCTGGCTGACCTATTATCTAATAAATGCATCCCTTTCAGAAGTCGGGTTTTGTTGTACATATTATCTCTAGAATTACTATGATTATCCAAGTAGTAGATACCATCAAACAAACTATAACTGATTTAATGAGCCATTCGCAGTTTCATAGTTTGAATTTTTTCATACTTACACATGCATGAATTAATCTTTGAGACAAGTATATGACTACTGGAAGGATCAACCAGGTAGCATACCTCATCGACGCCAGCATTCCATGAGCCTGTCCTACCCGAAAGGCAACAGACAGGTTCAAGGCAAGCGCGACTGTAGTTTGCAAGGAGCATCGTATAGGACAGATAGGAGCTGATGAATATCCTATTCTCACTGTGTCTATCACATCCGAGAATCCTAAACGCCACTTATGGACCACGATATTGCATGACAAAGTGAGGAAGGCGTGGGAAATGGGGGCGGCCTTTCGATTTACTCTGTGCGTGGAATGCGAGGGGCAAAATATGATTGATAAAACTTAATAATGCCTAGGTATTAGGTATGCAACACAGGAAATCGAATTCTATAAAGACTAAATTATTCTTGTCCCACGACTGAAATGGTAGACGGGTCAGTACGTCGCTGCTCCATCAGGGATCCTACCTAGCCGCACATGCCGAACACAACAAAAACGTCGTGTGTCCAAATGCTCCATCGACGTTCACCCAGCACCGTCCCCAACACCCAGCAATAGATGTCGTGCGCTACTGGCCATGCAGACGTTGCAAGGCTAAAACAAGTCCCGCTTGACATGATAGCCCACCCTTAGGGGGAGTAAAGGAGATGAAGGTGCGTTGAGGCTAGTGTATGGGCATCGGACACGTCGGCCATCGGAACTCTATGCGTATACAGCTTGGCCCCATGCGTGCAGTGCCTGGATTTTGCCACGAGAGAAGCATTCATAACTCACCGCACACAAAAAAGCACTGCCTTATCCAAAATCAAGCGACAACAGCTCCATCATGGAAGACGCCACCAATAACAGACATGAGCATATAATGAGGCACAATCGACGTTGTTTCGCGGGCACCGGCGGCTCGCACGGACTATCCATGGATGCTGCCATGTGCCCACTATGCATGCTAACATGCCCAGTGAGTGCCTATGCCTACTAACAACAGGCACCTTGAAGTGCCTTCAATATGTCTACCCACCTTATATATGCTTAGAAAAAAAATTCAAGTGACAGGAGTAGACATGATTTTCCGAGAGAATCATACTAGACATGTACAGACCAAAAATGGACGTTTTGACATAAGACTGAGCCAATGCACTCACAAAAGAGTCATATAATTTGTAAATAATAATTTTCATTAAAAAAAAATTTCAAATATTATTTACGAAAATTCAAAAAATAAATAAAAAATATGAAAATATTTTTAAATTATACAAATATTATAAAAATATTCTCAACGCATGAAGTAACCTTAAACCAATAATTAAGTGCATATTTGTACTTATAACGTAGCGATTAAACTATCAAAATTTAGGAATATTAAATAAAAAAATTTAAAAATATAAAAATAACATGGGGACATTAGTAATATCACCCAGAATGCAACAGATAAGTAACTACCCCAAAACATGCATATTAGAATGAAGTAGCCAATAACTGAGTGCATTTGTATATGTATAACGTAACGATATAAAATATCAAAATTTTAGGATATTTAATAAAAAATTAAAAATATATAAAAATAACGTGGGGGACATTAGAAAAATTGCCTAAAATGACATAGATAAGTAACAACCCCAAAACATGTATATTAGAATGATCTTAAACCGATAATTGAGTGCATATTCAATATTTGAACTTAAATATTTAAAGATTAAATAAAAAATTCAATATTTACACTCTTTTGATTTTTGCACGGTACCTTTACCATACCCATGGTGTCATAGTTCCTTGATGCGCTCACGGTGGGTGCAGGGGCATGCGGGTACCAACTATACAGTTCCTAACTTAGGATGCATGGGTTCCATGGTGCGCGGTGCCATGGTGCCTTGGTAACATGGTGCGTGTTGCCTTGGTGCCATTGTGTGTTGTGCCTTGGTGCCATGGTGCGCGGTGCCATGGTGTGCGGTGCCTTGGTGCAATAGTGCGCGGTGCCATGGTGTGCGGTGCCGTGGAGCTTTGGTGCCTTGGTTTAATGGCGCCATGGTGCACGGTGCCGTGGTGCCTTCGTGCAACCAACTCGAGAAAGACACCACCATGGTGGGCCACTATAGGTCCTTCAATATTTTTCATCACGTTACTTGACGATACTTGTTTTTCACACTACCGATTTCACCGGACGTCGGAGCCCAGGTCATTGGACATATCTCTAGGATTGCACTTGATGGTCACCTAAACCTCTTATTACAATATGCTTCCCTTCACCGACGTTAGCTTCATGACGTATCGTTGGGCTCTTGATCCATACTCCGTGTCATATAAAACCTCTAATTGTGACTCTTTAGTTTTGCATGAAAGGCCACTTGATTTCATACTGAACCGTTTGGAATGAAACGCACGCGACACTTGAAAAACAAGCGGCGAACTCGGGTGAGGCTATGCCGTGGCATGCTCGAGGGTAAGCTAAACTCACAACACTTAGTGGGATTTTCAAAGTACGGATACACAAAAACTCCTTTGGAGATGGACGGAAAAATTATTGGATTGGAAGGAGAGAGACGAACCAGAGTGACAAAGGGCTGAATCTCAGTGGATCGTGAAAGCAAGGACACTCCTCCACTTAGAATACCCCATCACATATTTAAGTTGTCTGCAAAGGATTTTACCCCTCACTCGATGGAAATTGTACTTCAAGGCGGCCACCGCGATCCTACCACTGCGATGGCTTAGCCAACGACACGTGCCCTTGGGGGCTGAGGCCTATATGCAGGTCGACAAGCAGACGGTGGGTGCATGCATCAGTTCTAGCCCAAATTCTGACTTAGAGGCATTGATAATGCCCAAAATACACCTCTCTTATGAGAGAGTAAGTGGTCATTATCAAATATATAACTCAACTAGGTTGGGTGTCGAATCCCACAGGGAATGCGATGTTCACTAAGTATTATGGTAGTTATTAGACTGTTGATCGAAGATTCTTGAGCAAAAAATAGGGTTTTGATTTATCAATTGTATTAGAATACTTGTCACAGAAAGTAATCCACTTTTTGATTGTAGTTAAAATAGTAATTCAGTAAGAGTAGTCAAACTAGAGTTATGGTTACAAAGATAGTTAAGTTACTAGGGTTGTGAACTATTTCGATTTCCCTAAGAACAATTCTAATTGCAAGAGTAATTTAATTCTATGGTTTACCCATTAGTTTCTCAACCCAAATGACTAATTTTATCCCTTAATTCTTTCAAACATAAGGAACATATCATTTATTCAACTATATTCTCACATGGGTTGATCCGGTTAAGGCATCTACCCTCTATCCAAAGGTTAAAGCCTTTAGATTTGTGTAAACCCTTTCTTTTCCCCAAAAAAACTTTTCTATTCGAACAAATGATGTTCTTGGGCTCACTTTTCAAGTTTGAAACCAAGAAATGTCATTAAAGTGAAGAAGGGTTTATGCAATATCAATTAATGATGGGAATTTGCTAGATTCTTAACCCAAATCAGCTTTTTAAATCAAGGGTCCCATAACCCTAGTTATGGGAGCTTAGCCAGACATCTCCATAATAGAAAGAGAAGAAATCATTGTGTTATTCATAAATTAATTCAAGATTTACTTACAAAGGTTACAATAATTTGTTCTTGAATCTTCAATAGAGATGGAATGATTAGATCCACAATATTTTCTTAATTCCCAAAAATACTACCTTCAGAGTGTTTCAAGTGTGGAGACTATGATAAAAGATGAATAGAAATATATCTCTCCAATAATAAAACCTAAAACTAGTATTTATATGTTCCCAGGTAAAAAGAATCTAAAATATGAATTCAGAAAACCGCGTCCAAACTGATGGCCAAATCTGGTGGTCCATCGAAAGACTGACAGTGTATCATCCGGTCTGTCACCAAGTCTTACATGAGGCTGTGTTTTGGATAAGAGTGATTGCCAAGATAGCGGTCCATCGCAGATATGACAGTTCATCATTTGGTCCGTCGCTGAGTCTTTCAGGAGGCAATATTCTGGATAAAAATGACGGCCAAGTTGGTGGTCCATCATACATCTGACGGTCCACCATTTGGTTCGTCGCTGAAATTTCTGAAACCTTGGATTCTACTTAAGACTTGATGACAAGGTTTGTGGTCCATCGTAGGTTTGACAGTTCACCATTTCAACCGTCAGAAGCACTTTTTTGCCACTTTCCAGAGTCTTTTTGTTCAGCTAACTCCATGCCCTGTAATACTAAAAGCTGTCATCAAATACAACTTTGGTGGCTTGAAAACATCCAATTTTCCCAAGAAAAGATGAAAAATATTTCGTCAAAAGAAGGAACATCAACACCCTTAACTTAAGATCATTACTTGTCCTCAAGAAACTCAACACCTAATTGTGAACATGAATAATATCATGACAAGCAACCAACTAATGAATTATTTTGTCGCAATCATTCACTCTTCATTTCACTTACGTGAATTTAACACATCAGGCTCTACACCTAGCTTTGATTTTAATTCTGCACACACACATGGATATTATGTCCCACAGATAAAATCAAACTGAAGTAAACTCTAGTTGCCCTCACAACAAAGAAGTCCACCACTTGTTATATTATGTGGACAAAATCTAAGCTCTCACACTGACAAAGAAGTTACAAGCATAGTCCAAGTTCCCATAGGCTTTTCCTTGCCGTAAGACTCACCCTCAAAGCTGATTCACTAAGATTAAACAAGTATTTTCTATGCTTGCAATAAGGCTTTAGGCTAGGTGAGGATATGCTTTTGGGTAACGTGACTCATTAAGACTCAATTATTCTTGCTCTGGCATCTTTGAAACCCCAATCTACTAATTTAAAAAGTATGTTTTCACTCTTCATTATTCACTTCTACTTTTTTTTCTTTATTTTTTCCTTTTTTTTGAAAGGGATCAGCCATTCTTAACTTATGCTGATGTACCCAACTAAGGTGCATAATATCTTTGACAGATCAGGGCCAAATGCTTTTAACTAAGTTCTAAACCAACTTTACACTAGGCACTTTTATTTTGACAATAGCCACCCTTAATTTAGGAGCACAATACCCAATATTTGGTTAGTTCCAGAGTTGAACTTGAATGCTAAAGTCTTTTGGAGAGTTAATTAAAATTATTGGTCACGAAGTAAACTACTAAAAGCTCTAAACGGGTTCAAGGGAGGGAGTAATCGTTATGGTAGGGATAATTATTTAGGCTAAGCGGACTAAAGGTACAAGGAGGCCTGCCATCCTATCCTAGTGAATCAGCTAGAAGATAGTATTAATGACTTAGGAAAGTTCTAGGCATTAGACTATGCAAGAACTAAAGAAAAATCCTCACACCCACAGGCATCTGAGTTAAACTTTTTTTGCCACCCTTAGAATCTTCATCACATGATTCATGCACCTCTAACAAATTAATGCCAAATGCAGATTTACTGAAGGTTATGTACACATGCTTACGTGAATAAAGTAAATAATTACACACACATACTCATAGTCTTATGCCAACATCATTCATTATTCATATCTACAAAGGAACTCAAACTGAGCATTTTATAAATAACATTGAACACAAATATTTACATCACAAGCTTAAGAAATTTGACATACATAACTAAAACACCCTAGACATGCCGCTTCTACTAGATAATGCAAGAATTGATAGGGTTCAAAATATTGGAAACATAACCCAACCATGAGACAAGTACACCTACCCCCATAAAATCATATGCATTGTCCTCAAACATTAAAAGTAAGGTACAAAGGATTGAGTTTACTTGTCTTGCCTCTTATTCAGTCTGAGGTGTCTGTCAAGTGTGGTGAGATATCTGCATCCTCGCTTGGTGCAATGTTATCCCCTATGGTGGTAGGGGTACTCATAACCTCACCCTTCACAATCGGAGGGGTCATCTCCTGAAACCTATATTTTACCCCCTTGTTGGGGCAACGCTAGTAGATAACCCTGCTGCTTCTTTTTTTGCTCTTTTTTGCCTTTCTGCTTCATATTTAAATGACTTATTTTTAACCTTCTTAATAGCATGCTATTCTTGTTCCTCTAGTGATATTGCTTCTCTCTTCCTCCTCCGTTCTTCTTTTCTTGCAGCTTTTTCATCCATTTACTGCTTTTTTTTATCCCTCATGGGTCTTGCCATCAGATCCATAATGTATTCATCATCATTGCTTACCGCTAAAATTGGGTCAAGCACAAGCTGCTGTGACTAATTTCCCTTTAACTCTTCTATGTTAGTCTTTGTTTGTTCGAATTCTTCCATGAACTTGGCAAGATCAGGGAAACACAATGAATCTAGCCTTTTGTTGATGCAGGCTTCTATGTTATCCATCCTAACTTGAATAGTTTGAAATGGCCTGACTATTTTAGCTACAATTTAGTCAACAAATGGCTTGAAGTCTCCAACACACTTTTCTAGTTGTCTCTGAAATCTCTTTTGAGTCTTCACCAATTTAGCAAAGTTTTCCAGATTAAAATTATACTCAGCAAAATCTGCTCCACCCATAGACTGTGAAGAACCTGACTCTGCAAATGTATCTTGGGGAACATAATCAGATGGTATATATGTGGTGATGGGCAAAGGCATACCTTTAGGCATTTCTGTATCATCGGGAGCTGGTGCAGAATGAGGATGATAAGCTGGAGGCTTGGTGACACATATCTCAAACTTTGATTTGTCTTTCGACTTCTTAATGTCTTGTCTATGTATAGCCTGTATTTTATTGTCAACTCCACGAATCAGTGGCACACCATCTTACATACATAACTCAGTGATTAAACATGGGAAAGGTACTGAAATAGTTATTTTATGTGACCTCACTAATATCTCGTCTACAATTAACTGGCCAAAATTAATCGGCAGCCCTGAAACCAAGTTAGCTACCAATACAGCTCTGTGATGATCCAAGTTCCCATCCCCTTTTGTTGGCATTAACCTCACTGAAAAATAGCCCACGAGAACTTAGCCTTGAAGCTAAGGGTAGATTTTGCAATACTCTCTCATGAGTTCATAAACTAGGAAGGGTTACCATCATCAGTCAATGATGAATCCACCCTAAGTATCTGAGTGGATGCACTTCTCATTCTATACTAAAAATTAGGGACAACAGGTGGAGCCTCGTATCCCGAATAATATTCTATTGATTGTTCAGCCTAAGATATCAACAGTGACCCCTCGGACCGGTACATACTCTCTGTTTGGTCTGTTTGGGTTTGTTATCCCATTAGAGTAGTCCTTTCTCACCATATAAAGATTGGTAACGAATTCTCTTACCCAGTTCAGTTGATATGCTCCTGGTGGCCTACTTATCTATGCTAGTCTATACTCAGTAAAACGACGTTCCAACTCAAGATATTTATGTAGCTCCTTCATCATGACATGATGTTCTTCCATGAATGACCTTGTAATACCTCTTGCTTTGGGTGTCAACCCGTCATAGAATTCTTTTTTCGCTCCTTCTATCTTCCACCTAATTATATCTCAAATTTGGGGATCCTTCCGTCTGATAACACTAGTATCCTCTGGTTCAGCTTCCATATATGGAACTTCCATTTGTTCTCCCAAGTTCATAGCTTCAGTTTTACTCTCTACAAGCAATGGTTGAGTTTCAAAAACCATTGCTTCATCGGGGCTTGAACTGGTGCTGCTAGTGCTGCTCTCACTCCCCTCCTCAGACTAGAAGAGTATGGTAGCTTCTCTTCCATGTTGTCTGGTGTTGTAGGAAGGTGCGGGTGTATTTTTACCCCTTTAAGATCTTCTGCCTTTGATTTGTGAAAGTTTGGGAGCCATAACGCCTGAAAAAGAAGTAAGAAATTAGTTTAAAGCTTAAAAATAGTCAAATAATTGCATTTTATGTCTTGAAGGTCAAAGTGGTGGTTCACCAGTGATGGGATGGTCCACCAGTTTGGCCGTAAAGCCATAACTAGTGTGCAGAAAATTTTAGAGCCCTGTGGTGCTCAATTTGGTGGTTCGTCACAAAGTTGACGACCCACCAGCTTATCCGTCGTAGTTTATCTAGTAAGTGCCATTTCAATTAGTCCTTCAATGGTCAATTTGGTGGTCTATCACAAAGTTGATAGTACACCAGTTTGGCCGTCGCACCTCCGTCTTCAGCTACAGCTTTAGATTCTACCTTATGTCGAGCAACATATGCCAAATCAATTTTTAGCTATAGAAATGACATGAAATTCTCATTTGAAGCACTATTTTTCTCATTTTAAGCAATTTAATTTATTTAGATTTCTCCCAACAGGATACGTTAAAGTTTCAACTCAAAACCTCCATACTCACCATAAAAAAAAAGCACTCCATGAGAACAAATCATGCTTTTACATCTCTTATAGAGAACAAAAAGAGAAGGTTATGCGTATACCTTGGTTTTGCAGTAATCTACTTGCTTGGAACTTCAGGGGAAAATAGAGCTTTAGCACTTCTGTTACTTTTTGTTTATGATAAAGAGAGGGAGAGATTGAGCTTGATTAAATAAGGGAAGTTGAAGGAGATGGGGAGTCTTAGATGGAAGAACTCTCTTCAGATTCTTTGAATCCTAAGGTAGTGGAACAGTCAAAGGATGCGAAACTATTACAAATAATGTAACCGCTCAATTTTATCCTTAACTCTCGATTGGGTCAAATACAGAGCACTTAAGAAAAGTATAGAATTAACCTGACCCAATTTCGAATTAGAGTTAAAATGATGGTGATCCTGATGGTCTGTCATATATAGGACGGACAACCACCCCGACCGTCACTCCTTACCAATATTTTGGTGATTCTGCTTCATTATGTTGGTCAGTGGGATAGACCACTAAGATTTTGATGGTCCACCAATTTGACCGTCATACCTTAGCAGAACGTAGGTCACCCATCTTGAGTTTGACGGTTGATTTGATGGCCCACCAAGTTTGTAACGTTCCACCACTTTTACCGTCAACTCAGTCCTGTGAATAAACTTTCTTTCTTTTTATGAAGATCAAAATGGTGGTCCATCAGATGACTGGTGGTTCACCAAATCAGCCGTTGATTTTGTTCTAGTGCTTAGATTTTGTCCTATCTTCAACTGTATCCCTTCTTCACCTTTTTTCTGCATTTTTGATCCTGCACACTCTACAAACACATCAAAAATTCACAACACATAACATGAACTCTAACTATGGTGACAACACCAATTTGTGGGTTGCCTCCCACTAGCGCCTTATTTATCATCGTGGCATGACTCAGATATCTTGATTACACAGAATTCTTTGAGATAAAAGGTATCAATAATTTTTATCAAGTCTTTTGGACCGATATAAAGTTTGATTCATTTCCCATTAACTTTGATGACACTTTTATCTTTATTTTCAAGTTCTATTACTCTAGATGAGTAGACTTGACTGAATTTAAATAGTCCGGATCACTTGGACTTGAGTTTACCCGGAAATAATTTGAGTTTGGAGTTGAATAGAAGCACCAAATCGTGTCTCCAGAAATATTTACTTTCAATCCTTCGATCATAGTACTTCTTCATTTTTTTTTTGTAAAGATTTGCCCTTTCGTAAGAACTGAGACGGAATTCATCTATCTCATTCAGTTGCCCCAATCTTAGCTCTGCTGCCTCTTTTCAATTCAGATTTAACCTTTTGAGGGCCCACAACCACAAAGCCTTATGTTCCATCTCGATCAATAAATGGCATGCTTTTTTGTAGACTAACTGATACGGTGACATACCAGTTGGTGTTTTAATAGAAGTTTGATGCGCCCACAAAGCTTCATCTAGATTTCAAGACCAATTTTCCCTATTAGCGTTCACTATTTTTACTAGGATAGCTTTAATCTCCCAATTCGACACCTCCACTTGCCCACTAGTTTATGGGTGGTATTGAGTTGCTACTCTATGCTGTTTCACCCCATATTTCACCAAAAAATCTCGGAACACTTTGTTGTAAAACTGAGATCCTCCGTCGCTTATAATAGTACGTGGTACTCAAAAGCGAGAGAAGATGTTCTTCTTGAGAAATTCCACAACTCTCTTCCCTTTGTTATCAGACAAGGCAACGGCTTCGACCCATTTTGACACATAATCCACAACAACTAAAATGTTCTTGATTCCATACGAGCTTACAAAAGGGCCCATGAAATCGATGCCCCAGACATCAAGCAATACTATTTCAAGTATCTTTGTCAAAGTCATATCATGCCTCTTGGATATCGACCCCTGCCTCTGATATTGGTCATACTTTATCACAAACTCATGAGTATCCTTGAATAACGTTGGCCAGTAGTAGCCACTCTGTAACACCTTTCTAGCTGTTTGGTCACTTGGATGGCGATCTCTAACTGGGGAAGTATGACATGCTCCCAATATGTACAATACATCCATTTCTAGCACACATCTCCTTAAAATGTTGTCAGCACATCACCAAAAAAGATACGGCTCTTCCCAGAAGTAGTGTGTCACATCATGAAGGACTTTCTTTCTTTGATGGAATAAAAGATTTTTTGGAATGACCTTTCTCACCACATAGTTTGAAAAATCAGTATACCAAGGCACTTTCTCCATAGCAGTAACTAAGATCTCTTCATCATGAAATGCATCATTTATCTCAACTTCCTCACCAACTACTTGCTCACCTTCCATCCTAGATAGATAACATGAAACTTGGTTTTTGCAACCCTTCCTATCTTTGACTTCAAAGTCAAATTCATGGAGCAGCAACACCTATCTAATTAACCTTGGTTTTGCGTTCTTCGTATGGACCACCACCTTGGTCCCTAGCAGATAAGCTCAAAATTTCTCAAAAGCATAGACTATAGCAAGGAGTTCCAGTTCGGTGATGGTGTAGTTCTTTTGAGCTCCATTCAGTGGTTTGCTAACATAATAAATCGGGTGAAACAATTTGTCCTTCTTCTGTCTCAACGCTACTCCAAGGGCAACACCTCTTGCATCACACATGATCTCAAACGGTTTTGACCAATCTGGTGCGATAATAATAGAGGCCTTAACCAGATCTTCTTTAAGGCATTTGAATGCCTTCATGCAACTATCATCAAAGACAAACTTAGCCTCTTTCTCTAAGATTTTGCAAAGTGGATTTGCAATCTTGGAGAAGTCCTTTATAAAACTCTGATAAAACCAACATGTCCAAGGAAACTACTCATTCCCTTCACTGAAATGGGGGATGGTAGCTTCTCAATAACCTCAACCTTGGCTCAATCAACTTTAATCCCCTTTACTAAAATTTTATGCCCGAGAATAATTCCTTTCTTCACCATAAAGTGACATTTTTCCCAACTAAGCACAAGGTTGAATTCCACACACCGCTGCAAGGCTTTACTCAGGTTCACTAAACATAACTCAAACGAATCTCCTACCATGGAAAATTCATCCATAAACACATCCAGGGTGTCTTCAACCATATTTGAGAAAATAGACATCATACATCGTTGGAAGGTAGTAGGGGCATTACATAACCCAAATGGCATCCTCTTAAATGAAAAAGTTCCATACGTGCATTTAAACGTTGTTTTCTATAGATCTTCAAGAGAAATAAATATCTGATTATATCTAGAATAACCATCCTAGAAGCAATACCACCCCCTTCTTGCCAATCGATCCATCACTTGATCCATGAACGGCATCGAAAAGTGGTCTTTCAAAGTCCATGAATTTAGTTTGTGGTAGTCCATGCAAACTCTCCACCCAATCATAGGCCTGAGTAGAATCAACTCATTCCGTTCATTTGAAATAACAGTCATACCTCTTTATTGGGAACACATTGAATTGGGCTCACCCATTTACTATCGAAAATAGGATAAACCAATTTTGCGTCCAACCACTTAATAATTTCCTTCTTAACCACCTCTTGCATCGGTGGTTTAAGACGGAGTTGGTCCTCGATGGTTGGAGTACAATATTCTTCAAGTTGTATCTTATGAGTGCAGATGCCAGAGGGAATGCCAATAATATCTGCAACAGTCCACCCTATTGCTCTTTTGTACCTCTGAAGTACTAAAATAATTGCTTCCACCTATTTCTCTCCCAAATCAGCTATAATAATAATAGGTAGAGTGTTTCTATTGCCCAGAAACACGTACTGCAGATGCCCTAGTAGTTTTTTTAATTCCAACTCTGGTGGCTCTTCAACAGATGGCTTAGCCGATGGTGTTAGTTGATTAAAAAGATCAAGATCTAAATGTTTAAGAGTATAATAGTATGAACCCATTCCTATCAGAGCACAAACAGTCTCTTCATACTCTGCAATGCCTTCACGATCAAAATTTATAAGCACTGTAGCTAAAGGCTCGACATCAAACTTCTCCTCTATTGGCACTTCCTGCTCATCCTCATAATATACATCAACAATTGAAAACACACTCATTTCCTTATCCTTCTTCATTGATTGGCACACATAAAAGAGTACCACTTCATCATTCATCCTGAATAAGAACTCATTAGCTTGCAAGTCAATCAACACACTTTCAGTTGCAAAGAAAGGTCGACCCAAGATTATGGGCACTTTGAAATCCACCTCATAATCCAGAATGACAAAATACATAGGAAATATGAAGCTAGCCACCTTCACCAACACATCATACAAAATACCAACTGGTCATTTTACCAATTTATCTGCCATCATAAGTCGCATATTAGTGGGTGTGGGATCTCCTAAACCCAAATTTTTATAAATAGCCAATGACATCAGATTGATGCTCACTCCCAGATCACATAAGGCCTTAGCAATTTCTAGAGATCTAATCGTACAAGAAATATTGAATGGCCCTGGATCTTCTTTCTTCTGTACCAAGGACCTTGTAGAAATAGCACTACAATAATGAAGATTATCCATCAGTTTATAACTCACTGCTCTTTTCTTCATCACAGGATCCTTTACAAATTTAGCATATCCTGACATTTGTTCTAGTGCCTCTTCCAAAGAAACATTCACAATCAGTTGCTGAAACATTTCCATGAATTTACTACACTTTGTATCATCAGCCTTCTTTTTCAATCTCTAAGGAAAAAGATATGGTGGTTTTGGGAGAGTATTAACCACTACTTTCTTTTTCTTCTCTTTTCCTTTTTCTAACTTATCAACCTATTGATGATTAGAAGGGATATCAATGCCATCCAGATTCTTAGACTCTACTGGATTACCCTTTTTAAGTTCAACATCTTCCTCGATCACCTCATCATTTATATCTTTGCCCAAAGAAGGGTCTGATAAAACCTTACCACTCCGTGTTATAATAGCCATGCATGAACCATCACTACGAGGGTTTTGAATTGTATCACTTGGTAGCATTCCATTCTTTCTCTTATTCAATGCTACAAAGAGTTGGCTCATTTATTGTTCCAACTGTTTGATCGAAGTGGAGTGCGAGCTTACCAAATGACTCATAGAGGAAAAATCAATCTTCACGGTAGTCACCCCAAAGTTGGTAGCCTTAGCTCCCTTTAGTAGTTTCTCTATTATGTCCTCCATGGACATCTTGCTAGAGCTACTTTCAGTATTATCTCTACTTCCAGGAGGTACATACAACCCACTTCTATCATTCTTGCTCTTTCAGTGTCCTTGATCCCGCTCCTTATATCTAGCCTTGTCATTATAAGTCCAACCGTGATTTCCTTGGCTATTGCGCCGAAAACCCCCTGGTTATTCAAATAATTTGCCTCTTTTTCTGAATCAGAATCATCTCTACCATGAGATGCAACGGCCTTCTCTTTTTCTGTCTTTGCAGATAATAAGTGCTTGGTCAACAAGTCCATTTGTATCTTCAAATATTCCATATCTTGATCGTATTTTTCCTCTTTCTTACGTTGTTTTGTAGTCATACCAATAGAAATAGTAGGTCTTCCTACCATAAAATCTTTGGTATACCAAGATCTACTTTGTTTGGTCATCTGATCAAGCATCTCCGAGGCCTCTAGAAAAGTGAGATCCATAAATGATCGTCCTGCTGCATTATCAACAACTGGTTTTGTAATAGAGTTCAAAGCTTGATAAAGAGTCTCCATCAGATGAATATCCATCATATTATGGTTTAGGTACTATATCAATTTCTTTTTAAACCTTTCCCAAGTTATGTAAAGAGCTTCGGTTGGGAGCTGTCTAAAATTACTGATCACATCCCTCAATTATACCCTCTTGGAGGGCAAATACAACCTTTCAAGGAAAGCCTCCTTCAAATGCCTCCAGTTGGTTATAGAATCAGGCGTCAGTTCGTTAAGCCATAATGTTGCCGCCCCAGATAGATAAAATGGAAATAACCTCAAGCGAATAGCATTCTGACCTACTCTAGGATTGTCAAAACACTTGCAAATAGTGACAAAATTCACCAAATGCATGTTAGGATTATCTCATGGAAGAACGCCAAATAACACTTTTAGATGCAGGAGTTGGATTATCGTATTGGTGATATTGAACTTTTCTCAAGGTGCTAGAGATGGAGGAATAATAGCTCCAGTTGCTCCTGCTCCATCCATTCCGTCATCATCATCATTACGATCATACTGAACAGGTTGGTGGTCCTGTCTTCCCCTAAAAAGGCAATTCCGATGTACATTGTGATTCACAGGTACAACTACATTCCCACCATGCCTTGGGTTTACAAGATCCAATAAGTCATCATCTCCTATGTTTTCATCATAAAGATTTGGCACCCGACTAGAGTTATCTGTATTTTACTGATTTACTTGAGCATTAGCCAAGGCAGCTAATCTTTCTGCCTCTTGTGGATCAGTCATTCTACAGATCAACTGAGGCTCCGAATGAATTGGTAATAATGGTCCACCTGATCTCCGTGTAATGTGCATACATAATTATCAAACTGCACAAACAAAAACAACAAATAAAAGTAAACCTTTAGGACACTTTGACCAAAGGGTCGATTAACAATCACAAACTTAATTGACAACCGTACTCCCCAGCAACGATGCCATTTTTGATAATGCTCAAACTACACCTATTTTATGAGAGACTAAGCGGTCATTGTCAAATATATAACCCAACAAGGTTAGGTGTCGAATCACACAGGGAATACTATGTTTACTTAGTATTGTGGTTGTTATTAGACTGTTGATTGAAGGTTCCTGAGCACAAAAAGGTGTTTTTTATTTATCAATTGTTTAAAAATGCTTGACACAGAAAGTAATCCATTTGTTGATTATATTAAAAATAGTAATTCAGTAAGAATAGTCAAACTAAGTTTATGGTTACCAAGATAGTTAAGTAGCTAGGGTTGTGAACTGTTTCGAATTCCCAATGAACAATTCTACTTGTAAGAGTAATTGAATTCTATGGTTTACCCATTACTTTCTCAACCTTAATGATTAATTTTATCCCTTTATTCTTTTAAACATAAGGAACATATCATTTATTCAACTATATTCTCACATGGGTTGATTCGGTTAAGGTATCTACCTTTAATCCAAAGGTTAAAGCTTTTAGATTTGTCTAAACCCTTTCTTTTCCCAACAAAAACTTTTCTATTCAAACAAGTGATGTTCTTAGGCTCACTTTTCAAGTTTGCAACAAAGAAAAGTTATTAAAGTGAAGAAGGGTTTATGTAATATCAATTAATTATAGGAATCTACTAGATTATAAACCCAATTCAGCTTTTCACATCAAGGCTCCCATAACACTAGTTATGGGATCTTAGCCACACATCTCGATAATAGAAATAGAAGAAATCATTATGTTATTTATAAATTAATTCAAGATTTACTGACAAAGGTTTCAAGAATTTATTCTTGAATCTTCAATAGAGATGGAATGATTAGATCCACAAGATTTACTTAATTCCCAAAAATACTACCTTCAGAGAGTTTCAAGTATGGAGACTATGATAAAAGATAAAAAGAAAAGATATCTCTCCAATAATAAAACCTAAAAATGGTATTTATATGTTCCTAGGTAAAAAGAATCTAAAATTTGAATTCCGAAAACCGCATCCAAACTGACGGCCAAATCTGGTGGTCTATCAAAAGATTGATGGTCCACCATCTTGTCCGTCGCCGAGTCTTTCAGGAGGAAGATTGACGGCCAAGATGGTGGTCCGTCGTATCTCAAAAGATCCACCATTTGGTCCGTCACTGAGTTTCTTAGGAGGCAATGTTTTAGATAAGACTGAAGGCCAAGCTGGTGGTCCATCACAGATCTAATGGTCCACCATTTGGTCTGTCATTGAAAGTTATGAAACCTTTGGTACTTCTTAATACTTGACGGTAAGGCTGGTGGTCCATCGAAGGTGTGATGGTCCACCATTTCAACCGCTAGAAGCACTTTTCTGCCACTTTCTAGAGTCTTTTCCTTCAGCTAACTCCTTTCCCTGAAACACTAAAAACTAGCATCAAATGCAACCGTAGTTGCTTGAAAACATCCAATTTTCCCAAGACAAAATGTAAAATGTTCTGCCAAAAGCCGGAACATCAACACCCTTAACCTAAGATCATTGCTTGTCCTCAAGCAACTCAGCACCTAATTGTGAACATGAACAATATCATGAGAAACAACCAACTAATGAATTATTTTGCCACAATCATTCGATCATCATTTCACTCACATGAATTTAACACATCAGGCTCTACACCCATCATTGATTATAATTCAGCACACACACATGGATATTATGTCCCACAGAGAAAAGAAAGCCGAAGTAAAACTCCAGTTCCCCTTACAAAAAAGAATTCCACCATTCATTATATTATGTGGACACAATATAAGATCTCACACTCATAAAGAATGTACAAGCATAGTCCATGTGCCAATAGGCTCGCCTTTTCCATATGACTCACCCTCAAAGGTGATACGCTAAGATCAAACAGGTCTTGTATAGGCTTGCAATGAGGCTTTAGGATAGGTGAGGATAAGCTTTTAGTTAAAGTGACTAATTAAGACTCAACTCTCCTTGCTCTAGCATCTTTGAATCTGATACACCCAAATTACACCTCTCGTGAGTAGGCAGTCATTGTCAAATATAAAACCTAACTAGGCTGGGGTCGAATCCCACAGGGAATATGGTGCTAATTAAGTTGTATGCAGATTAGTTGACTTTTAATCATTTATTTTCGCAAAACAAAAAGGGAGAATTTGATTCAGTTCACAAATTAATGGTTTTAGTTTAACAAGATGAAATATGTGTAGTAGTATTAAAATTTAGAGAAATAGCAAGTTAAGTTTATGTCCACCTTGTAGTTTTGAATACTTTCTAACTATGTGCTTTACAAATTCATACATGTATCATGTTTACAGAGAAACATATTTTATTTAATAACATAAATATAGTGTTTCTTAACCATCAAGGACTAATTCACTTTAGTTTCCTCAAATCAAAAGTGTTTACTAAAATAATAAGAAATCTCCAAGTAGTTAATCCTATTAAGGCATTAACATATGAAATAGGGGATGGAAATCCTATTTTCTTGTCACTACTCTCTTTTTCGAACAACAAGCTTTTTCTCGAACAAGTTGTGTTTTAAGGCACATCCCCTATGTTTGCAACCATGAGAATTCAAGATAAATGAAGAGAGTATGATGTAAACAAATCAATGCATAATGTATTCAAAACCCAAATTAATAGATTGTATGCTACAAGGTTTCCATAACCATAACTAATAAACTTAGCTACACATGAATAAAACGGGAATCACAAGAGAAATATACATCATACCAAAAAGTAACAAAATCTTGGTGGAGAATATAAAGTAGTGTTTCTCCCTTGGTGCTAAGCCGCCACTCTCCTCTCTCAAAATAATACATAATAATCAATAATGAATAAAAATTCAGAATCAAGTCTTTTAATAATCTCTTCTCTCAAAATTACCTTCTAAGTCCCTAAACTAATTATAAATGATAAATTAGTCTTGGCCATAGTTTCTAGGCACCACATTTGGTCTAACAAGCTACTTTTCTTTTGTGTGATTTGTCATCCGCAATCCGTAGTTCCATCATGTCTCTATCTACCTTATTAACACCTGAAATTATGCTAATCACATAGGTTATTATTCTCAAAACTTAGCTAAAATATGGGTAAGTTATGGCGCTTAGGCATATAAATACACCCAAGATTACCACCCCACACTTAAAGCTTTGTTCGTCCTCGAACAACTTATCCATTTACCCATACAAAGGATTTAAAACCCATAAAGGAAACACAAGATGCTCAAAGAGGCTCACACAACAATTATGAACAAGAAGTAGATTCCTGAATCATTACTAGAGACAACCTACCCTCAAGAATAGACTCATTAAGTTGGAAAATTCATCCATACTATTTAAGTAAAGAAATCATATAAATTACCCAACTTCATCAACCATGTGCCCTCACAACAAGAAAGTTACCCATAATTACTCACAATCATGCAATTTCTAACAAGATGAGTACAAGAATCAAGTTGTGCTCACTCTCACAAAGAATTATCAAATTACAACTGATGACCATATGCTTTCCCTTAGTGTAATGCTCCACTAATATCAGAATGCTAAGATTAGGATCAAATAGTTCTTTTACTGGTTGTAATGCAGGCTAAAGGATGGGTAGGAACTATTTTGGCTAGAAATAGTGACTATCTTCCCTAAGCGCTTTAATACAATACATTATCCAACTAAGACCAATTTCTAAGAACCAATTTACACCATTTTCATCTATCCATATCTTTTATTTTCACCCCATCCCATTAAACTCAATTAGCAAAACTATGGTGGGAGTATGAAACCCTTTCAAATTTTTATTTTTTAGCACCCATTTCACATTATGCACCCCTATGATAGCCATCCTCAACTTAAGCGATTTGCCTTAGTTGAGGTGCACAATGTCCAAGAATGACCAAGGCCAAAACAGGTTCATTGTAATATGTCCAGGATAAAATTTGGAACTTTTTCAACAATTTTTGCTACTCCAAAATACATCAATTTCACACGCCAATAACTAGACTTTGGGCATCAATTTCACTCTTTTTCTCTCATTGTCAAACTCCTAACTCAAATTCATTTCACATTAAAGTGCTTAGGATCTTTTGGATCAAATTACGCTTTATTAAACAATGGGTTAGGCTACATATGAGATTAGAAAAATAAAAAGCTAAAGGCTCAATGGGGCTAGCTAAGATAATGTGCAAAGGTAGGTCAAAAAAAGGTATGAACAATGGTTGTCAAAGAAATGCCTAAATCATCTGCTAAACTTATAATCTTTATTTTGCTTTGAATACACACCAGGAAAGTTATAACATCAGTTACAAAAAGGAATATACAATAGTCATACACACTCATGGCACATGGTCAACTCAATTAGGAGCATTATAGATTCTCGACCTAACAATTAAATGAATTAAACTAAAACCAACAATCACAACAATAGTCACAACTAGAGCCTAGGTGTTTCAAATGTAATGATCCATCGCATACTCATGCTATAATGCCATGTGATCTACAAGAATATTTACGTGTAACAAACAACTAATTTTTTCTTAAGACGGTCATCATCCATCCATCATCGAGAAAAATACCTCACTATGACTAAATCAAACAAACAGCTAACAAGAAAAAAATAAATAAAATAATTAATCTTATCACAGAAGTACACTAAGGAGAAGGTACTAATTTCTTACAAAACATGCAGCAAAGTAACCAGCCGCCCCACACTTAATCTAGTCACTGTCCCCAGTGCAAATAACAAGCTCAAGAACCTAGCTAGTAGTACTTTTCATCCACATTAGGAGTTATGCTACCTGTATGGAGATCATTATCAGAGCTATCTTTCCTGTATTTATCACATCACCTATGTCAGCCACACATAATGAAACTAACTACAATTCAGATGAAGGTGATGAAGTCACCACCCCACACTTAATTTGTTAGTATAAATCAATTAAGTGTTATTGTCGGGTACTCAGACTTCGCTGACATACAATTTGATATGGTGCACCAACATTAGTCGCAATACAATTCACTCACACTAATTTCCCTAATTCTATTTCAATGAAGCAATTTTTTAATAAAATCATGCCCTATAACTCAACCATATAAAGATATACAAAACACCATCACTTTTACACTATTTTATCAACATCATGTTCAACAAAATAAGATGGAAACTAATAGTCACACAACTATCATGTTAATTGTGAACAATTCAGTCACATGTACAAGCTTAATTACTACAACAATAGTGCTTATCTTCCCAAGATATTTAAAATCCTTCTATGACATAGACATGGCAAAAATTTAATTCATAATCCTCAAGAAATCAATTAACTATAAAAAAGGTAACAATAACTAAGGGTTAAGAAAGTAAAACTTAACTTGAAGATGGAAGATTGAAGAAAGAAGGGGGAAATTCTTGAGATTATTAAGGAAAGAGTAATCTTAAAGGAAAAATAGAATGGTGAGAGAGAAATCTTGTACATCTTTGGGGTGAAATAAGGATGACTTTGGGCATTCATGGTGTGGATTCTATTAAAGAGTGAAATTCAAATCGGATTGACCCAATTAAAAGTCGAGCACTATGCTATATTGGGAAGGGTATGCAACGTACAAGGGAAGGCAAATGTTTAAGTGTGCGTCGCATAGGTCATCGCACAAGTGAAACAGTAAGCATGTGTGTTACAGCTTGCGTCGCACATGTTATCGCACAACGGTAACTGTGCACCACATAAGGTATCATGTAAATTAGGTTAGGCACTACATAGGTAGTTGTATAAGTGAAATAGTGAAAGTGTGCAGTTGGGTGTGCGACGCACAAGCCATTGCCAAAGTTAAGGTATGCATCACATAAGGTATAGCTTACGTGAGGGTGATCTTAGGCTATATCTTAGGAGACGCCTTTGCCATGGACTATGTAAACTCGGGCACCATACACCCTATTGTACACTTAAACTTGGATGCCATGCACCCCATTCTTCTTATAAAGCATTGATAAAGGTTTGTACCGTAGGGGCTTTGCCCCCGCACCCCCACCGAGATCAGTGGTGGTCTCTGAGATCGGGCTTGTCTACCCAATACCTCATTACCACCACAGCCCTCCTTGAAAATCACAAAATAAAGTCACACCGTGAAACTTGGGGTGGCGGATTTACATAATTTAGGTCACAACTCTAACACGAGTCATGAATCAAGCCTTAACATTTGACCACTCCAACTTACTTGTAATGTCACTACTACTCCTAACTTACCACCATTGATATGGCTAAATTCCAAACCAAATTTTGTACCAATTACCTCCTTAGTACTTGATGTACCTACGCTTAATCAAAAACAAATAAATGATTAGAAGGATGGGTTGCCTCCCACCAAGTGCCGTAGTTTTAGTCGTGTCTCGACTCTTATTTTTGTATTTTTATTTAACATGATAAAATAAAAATAAAATCATGGGTTGCCTCCCATGCAATGCCTGATTGAACATCGCGGTATGACTCAATTATCTTGACTACTCAAACTTTATCAAGATACATCAATGATACCATTTGTACCTCATTTGTTGGATCAAGAAAATGCTTTATTCCAAGTCCATCCATGTTGAAGTCACTCACATCTTTGCTTGCATGTTCAACCAAACCAGCTTTGGTATCCACAGCAGGTCTATCCTTAACTGGTACATCTCACTCATTTTTGTAGAATACATCAACAATTGAAAAGACACTCATCTCTTTTTGTTGTTTCATGGATTTAGATACTTCAAAATTAACCTCTTTCCTATTGAGACTAAATTTTAGCTCATTCAACTCCAGGTCGACTAATACTCTCCTGATTGCTAAGAATGGCCTACCCAAAATTATGGGTACTATAAAGTCCACTTTGCAATCAAGAATAACAAAGTCGGTAGGAAATATAAAATTGGCCACCTTTATAAGTACATCATGTAGAATCCTAACTGGCTTTTTCACCGATCTATCTACCATTACAAGTGGTATGTTTGTAGGTGTGGGGTATCCCAAACCCAACTTCTTATAAACATCTAACCGCATTAGATTGACACTAGCTCCTAAATCACATAAGGCCTTAGAAAAATCTAGAGACCCAATCATATAAGGGATGGTGAGTGCTCCTGGGTCTACCTTCTTCTGCACCAGTGACCTTGTAGAAAAAGCACTACAATGTTGGAGATTATCCATTGGTTCATAGATTACAGCTATTTTCTTTGTCACAAGATCTTTCATAAAGTTAGCATATCCTGATATTTGCTCAAGTGCTTTAACTAAAGGCACGTTCACTGTCAGTTGCTTCAACATAGCCATGAATTTGTTAAACTTGCCTTCATTTTTTTCTACTTTAATCATTATGGAAATGGGGGTGGTGGCCTTGGAATTTCAACAGGAGCAATTTTTACCTCCTTTCTTAAGCCTTGCTCCACATCACTAACATGCTTTGGCTTAGATGGTTGTTCCACTTCCGCACTTTTCTTTTCCAAACTTCCTAACTCCATAAGACTACTGAAGATTTATCAACCATCTCCCAATACATTTTGACCATATTAGTATGAGAGGATGCTCCCAATACTAGACTAGATAATATCTTACTTCTCCTAGTGGTAATAGCCATACACAATCTATAAGTCCTTAGATTCTGAACTTATCACTTGATAGAGTCCCATTCTATCATTGGTTAAATGTTGTGGATAATTGGCTCATCTTCTGCTCTGGTTGTTTACTAGTTGACTCATTGAACATATTTCACTCTTCATAGTAGTAACCCCAGAATTGGTCACCTCAGCTCCCTTTAATAGTTTCTCCATCATGTCATCCATGGACATTTTACCTGAACTGGTGGCAGCATTATCATGGCTTCCAAAAGGTACATACAGTCCACTTCCGTCACTTTTATTCTTCCAATATTCTTGATGGTTCCAACCTTGGTTTCCTTGACCACCGGTCCGGAAACTCCCAGGTTATGCAAGTAGTAAGCCTCTTCCTCAATGTTTGATTTATCTCCCTTACCGTGGGACTCTACAATTTTTACCTTTTCTGCATTCCTTGATTGCAAATATTTCGTATGCAGATCCATCTAGGTTTTTATGTGTGCTATATCCTGATCACGCTCCTCTTCTCTTTTACACTAAGCTGATATTATACTAGACCCAGTATTTCTTACTACCACAGAATATCTGGTATGCCAAGATCTACTTGTCTTAGTTATTCTTTCTAACATTTCTGCAGCCTCAGTAAAGGTGAGTTCTATAAAAGCTCCTCCTGCATTATTATCCACTATTGGCTTTGTAAGTGAGTTCAAAGCTCTGTAGAATATTTCCATCAAGTGTTCATCAGTCATCTTATAGTTTGGGCATTAAGTCAACTTATTTTTAAACCTTGCCCAAGTCTCATGCGAAGCTTCATTATCCAATTGCCTAAAGTTGCTAATCTCATCCCTCAACTATAACATTCTAGAGGGCAGAAAGAACCTTTCTAGGAAAGCTTCTTTCAATTACCTCCAGTTTGTTATTGAATCAGAAGTCAGCTCATTCAACCATATAGTTACCTCTCCAGATAGAGACAGTGGGAACAATCTCAAACGAATTGCATTTCATCCCACTACAGGATTATCAAATAATTTACAAATATTGATGAAATTCTCCAAATATAGATTTGGATCATCACCAGGTAATCCACCAAAGAGTCCTTTCAAATTCAGTAGCTAGATCATAGTACTGTGATGTTGAATTTTACCCCAGGAGTTAGTGGTGGTAGAATGATTGCCCCTATACCTCCATTTCTATCTAAATCATCCTCATCAGTGTCAATATCAAACTGCACAGCTTGGCGGTCTAGTCTTCCTCTAAATGGATGATTTTGATTTACAAGCACAATTACTCCCACTGCACGCCTCCTATTAGCTGGGTCAATTAAATCATCATCTCCCAGGTCCTCTTTATCTTGATTATGTACCCGACCTGGGTTATCTTTATGCTATTGATTTAATTGAGCATTAGCAAAAGAGGCTAATCTTTCAGCTTCTTATTGGTTGCCATTTTTTCAATGAGATGAAGTTCAGGATTGAAAGGTAATAATGGTTCTCCTGAACTTATGGTTCGTGGCATAAACAACAATGAGCCTATAATGACAAAAAAAACAAACAAACGTAAAATAAGGAAACTTGACTAACAGTTAATTAGCACACATAAACTCAATCAACAACCGTATTCCCCGGCAACGATGCCAAAATTTGATACGCCCAAATTACACCTCTCTTACGAGAGAGTAAGCAGTCGCTATCAAATATAGAACCCAACTAGGTTGGGGTAAAATCCCACAGGGAATATGGTGCTAATTAAGTTGTATAAAGATTAGTTGACTTATAATAATTCGTTTCCATAAAACAAAAAGGGGGAATTTAATTCAGTTCACAACTTAATGGTTTCAGTTTAACAAAATGAAATGTGTGTAGTAGTATTCAAATTCAGAGAAATAGTAAGCTAGGGTTATGTTCACCTTATAGTTTTCAATAAATTTTAATTATGGGCTTTACGAATTCATACATGTATTATGTTTACAGAGAAATATATTGTATTTAATAACAAAATCCTAGTGTTTCTCAACCATCAAGGACTAATTCACTTTAGTTCTCTCGAATCAAAAGTGTTTACTAAAACAATACGAAATCTCCAAGTAGTTAATCTTGTTAAGGCATTAACATATGAAATAGGGGTTGGAAATCCTATTTTTTGTCACTACTCTCTTTTCTGAACAACAACCTTTCTCTCGAACAAGTTGTGTTTTAAGGCACATCCTCTATGTTTGCAACCACGAGAATTCAAGATAAACAAAGAGAGTATGATGTAAATAAATCAATACATCATGAATTCAAAACCCAAAGTAACAGTTTGTATGCTACAAGGCTTCCATAACCCTAACTAATAAACTTAGCTACTCATGAATAAAACAGGAATTACAAGAGAAATATTCATCATACCAAAAAGTAAACAAAATCTTGTTGAAAAAGATGAAGTAGCATTTCTCCCTTGGTTCTAAGCCGCCACTATCCTCTCTCAAAATAATCCAGAATAATCAATAATGAATAAAAATTCAGCATCAAGTCTTTTAATAATCTCTTCTCTCATAATTGCTTTCTAAGTCCCTAAACTAATTATAAATGACAAATTAGTCTTGGACATAGTTTCTAGGCACCACATTTGTTCCAAAAAGATACTCTTCTCTTGTGTGATTTGTCATCAGCAATCCGTAGTCCCATCATGTCTCTATCTACCTCATTAACACCTGAAATCATGCTAATCACATAGGTTAGCTCAATTAAATCAAAGTAGAGTAAAAACATAAGAAACTAGGTACTTTGTACTAAAAACATAGCTAAAATATGGGTAAGTTATGGTGCTTAGGTGTATAAATACACCCAAGATCAGAAACCCCAATATGTTATTTTAAACAACTTGCTTTAACTCTTCATTATTCACTTCAACTTTTTTCCTTTTTCTTTTTTTTTTTTTTTTTTTTTTTGAAAGGGATCAGGCACCCTCAACGTATGCTGATGTCCCCAACTAAGGTGCACAATAACTTTGACAAATTAAGGCCAAATATATTTCACTAAGTTCTAAAACAACTTTAAACCGGTCACTTTCATTTTGACAATAGCCACCCTCAATTTAGGTGCACAACACCTAATTTTTGGTCAATGCCAGAGTTGAACTTGAATGCTAAAGTCTTTATGAGAGTTAATTAAAATTATTGGTCAAGAAGAAAACTACTAAAAGCTCTAAACGGGTTCAAGTGAGGGAACAATCATTTTGGTGGGGTTAATTATTTAGGCTAAGCGGACTGAAGGTACAAGGAGGCCTGCCATCCTATCCTAGTGTTTTTAATCAGCTAGAAGATATATCAATGACTCAGGCAAGTTCTAGGCATTAGACTATGTAAGAACTGAAGATAAATCCTCACACCCACAGGCAACTGAGTTAAACTTCGTCTGCCACCCTTAGAATCTTCATCACATGATTCATGTTCCTCTTACAAATTAATGCCAAATGCTGATTTACTGAAGGTTATGTACACATGCTTACATGAATAAAGTAAATAATTACATACACATACTCATAGTCTTATGCCAGCATCATTCATTATTAATATCTACAGTACTGAAACTGAGCATTTTATAAATAACATTAAACACAGATATTTACATCACAAACTTAAGAAATTTGACATGCAGAACTAAAAAACCCTAGATATGTTGCTTCTACTAGATAATGCATGATAGGGTTCATAATTTGTGCAACCCAACCCAACCATGAAACAAGTACACCCCACCCCTACAAAAAATCATATGTGTTTTTCTCACAATATTCAAAGTAAGGTACAAAGGATTGAGTATACTTGTCTTACCTCTTATTCAGTCTGAGGTGTCTGTCCCGTGTGGCGAGATGTCTTCATCCTCGCCTGGTGCAATGTTGGCCCCAATGGTGGTAGGGGAACTCACAACCTCACCCTCCAAAATTAGAGAGGTCATCTCCCGAAGTAAACCTGCACTTTGCCCTCTTGCTGGGGCAACTCTAGCAGATACTCTTACTGTTTTTTCTTCTGCTCTCTTTTTCCTTTCTTCTTCACCTTGTAATGACTTCTTTTTAGCCTTCTTAATGACATACTATTCTTGTTCCTCCGGTGATATTTCTTCTCTTTTCCTCCTTTCTTCTTTCCTTGCAGCTTTTTCTTCAATTTGCTGCTTTTCTTTGTCCTTCATGGGTCTTTCCATCAGATCCATAATGCTTTCTTCATCATCGCTTATTGCTAAAATTAGGTCAAACATAGGCTGCTATCACCACTTTCCCTTTAACTCTGCTATGTCTGTCTTTGCTTTCTCAAATTCTGCCATGAGCGTGGTAAGATTAGGGAAAGATAACGAATCTAGCCTTTTGTTTATGCGAGTTTCCATGTTATCCATCCAAACTTGAATAGTTTGAAATGGCCTAACTGTTTCAGCTACAATTTCTTCAGCAAATGGCTTGACGTCTCAAATAAAAGCTGGAATATCAGGCATTCAATCATAATCCAGCACACAGTAGCTTCGCGCCACTGCTTTTCTACCAAGCGCAATGACCAATTATGTGAATCAACAGTTCTTCCCGTACTAGGTTGAATTATTATTGTGACACTATCATCCGTAGGGTAAAACTAACCTGTCTCACAACGGTCTAAACCTAGCTCACATTCCCTATTGGTGGGTGAATAATCCAACACTTAGTGAATTCTACTTCACAATGATAGGAAGAGCTGACATCGAATGATATAAAAGCAAAGTTGCTATGAATGCTTGGCTGCCACAAGATATTTATCACTGTGGTAACTTTTTTGATACCTCTAGCTTCGAATTTCAAAGGTCTAAGTGATCGTTAGGCCATGCTTTCCCAGTTCAAATTCGTACTGGAAATTAAAATCAAACGAGCTTTTACCCTTCTATTGCACATGAGATTTCTATTCTCGTTAAGCTCATATTAGGACACCTGTGTTATCTTTTAAAAGATTTGTTTCCCTAGCCAAAATCCCCACCTGTCAATGTCTTTCGCCCAGATCGGCCCACAAAGTGAGCCTTGGGTCCAAAAAGAGGGGCAGTGCCCCGCTTTCGATTTACGAAATAAGTAAAATAATGTTAAAAGTAGTGGTATTTCACTTTTACCTTTTGCCTCCCACTTATACTACACCTCTTAAGTCATTTCACAAAGTCGCACTAGAGTTAAGCCCAATAGGGTCCTCTTTCCTCACTGATTCTGCCAAGCCCATTCCCTTGGCTGTGGTTTCACTGTATAGTAGATAGGGATAGTGGTAATCTCGTTAATCTATTCATGTGCATCAATAATTAGATGACGAGGCATTTGGATACCTTAAGAGATCATAGTTACTCCCATCATTTACTCGCGCTTGGTTGAATTTCTTTACTTTTACATTCAGAGCACTGGGCAGAAATCACATTGCATGAACTTCTGTTGTGACCATCGCAATGCTTTGTTTTAATTAAACAGTAGGATTCTCCTTGTCTGTACCATTTTTGAGTTGGTTGTTCGACGTATGGGGAAGGCCCCTGATGGAATCATTCTCAGTCCATCCCCCGTATGGCCCGTAGAGACCCGTTCTCACTGTAGGAGCATCTCGATCAGTCCCCTGATAGCCGACATGTTCGGGACTAGGATACCCGTGCCTAGCCCTCAGAGTCAATCCTTTTCCTAAAGTTACGGATCTATTTTGCCAACTTTCTTGCCTATATTATTCCATTAACCAGAGGTTGTTCACTTTGGAGACTTGATGCGGTAATGAGTGCAAATGGGTGTGGACAACATTAAGTCATCCGTATTTTCAAGGGCCATTGGGAGTGCACCTGTAACACCCGGATTTTTCAAACTGGGATGCTACATAATGCTCATGACCCTGAAGGACCACAAGCTAACCCAAGACTGATATCTGTTCCTGTACACTACATAATATATAAATATAAATATGGAAAGCTGGAAAAAACTTTCCATAAGTTTCAAAATGTCTAAAAATGCACAAAATTAAAAATTGAATACTAATACATCTATCTGAAAAACCTCTAACTGTCTGAACTGTGGAGTTGATGGGACATGTCCCCAACTAAATCCTTCTAATGAAAATGATATAAATATAATGAGATAGAAAAAATAAGGATAATCCTTTAATGAAGAGGAATCACTGCTACATCTACTACTGCTGACTAGATCTGGACTGCTAAGAGTGCTCTGGGGCTCATGCTTCTGATCCTATGGCGTCAAATAAAATACCATAGTGGAAATGCATCAGTACGGGAATATAATGAGTATGGAAATGAGGTAAGGCTAAATGCTAGGGCTTATGAATGAACAATAACTAACTGAATGATATGTAAGAGCTGGATTAACAAACATAGAGAATCTGTAACTACTTAACATACTATGCATAATGTGACTAAGAATACTGGGACTGAACCTGATAATTATACTAAATATACCATCAATCTGAGGTTTCTCAATATATTGAGATTATACGTATCTGATAGTACTAAAATTGATATCTGTACTTATTAATACTTATAAACTAGATAACTGAGTCTATCGATAACTGATATTAATTAGTTGAATCTGAGATCAAACCTATATAGTGGGTTGATCTCTAAATCTGCTAATGAGGATTAAGATTGCCTAGGTTTAAGATTAAGCCTTACTAACGGGTGATCTCTGGAACTGATATTAAGAATACTCAACTGAATCTGAGACTGAGATCAAGCCTATATGACGGGTGACCTCTGTAGGTACTGATACTGAATAAATTTATGTAAGACCAAGCCTATCTAGCAGGTGGTTTATGAATCTATGGAACTATATGAGTTCCTCACAGAGATTGGTGATTGTATCTGACAGTCCTGATTTTGAAGTCCTACTTTGAAGATTGATACTAAAACTATCACTGTGGGAGTTCTTACTTAACTGACATGCCTCGTATCTGAACTAATGGGGTCTAGCCAGTAACCCCAGATCGAAGGGTGTCAATACCGTGCCACGGGTAGAGATCTCTGCTATGGTCAAGCCTCTGTGATGGGTGACCTTGAACAGGAAGTCAAGCCTAAGGAAATATAATAGTCAAGTCAAACCTTAATCTGATGGGTGACTCCTGGTCCTGTGCTGGCTACGCAGTTCTGGAGTACATGGATTGCTGCTAATGACTCTGCCTCTTTAACGGGGAAGCCACCATCCCCATACTCGCTCGTTGCTAGTTTTGACTCCCAAATGAAAGACTCTAAATTCATCCTTAACTAAACTAAAACTGAGCTGAATCTGTTATTATTCATATTTCTTGACTGATCTGACTGGGTTCACTTAGTTCTGTTATCTGATGGAATACTACTGAATCTAATATCTGACTAAATGATACTAAGTTCTGAAATCTGTAACTAACTACTGATCATAGTACGACTGAAATTATCTAAAGACTTACTCGACTCTAGGTACACAACAATATTTTTCGGGTACAAGTACCCCCAGGACTCGATAGAAGGAAACTAACAAAACATGACTTCTTGAATTCACGACTAACATCAACATCATAGCATGTATTCAAGTATACATAATTGAGGACTTCATACTAATATATAACAATTCATTCAACAAGGGACGCACAAGGATAAGAATGCACACAACATACTATCATTCATTTAATATGGTCTCTCAACAAACACTTGGCGTGCATGGCTTATAATAAATTTGGGGTTTTCTAGGCAATATGCTATAATGACTCAATATCCTTCACACAAGCATTTTATCAAACGCAATATGCTATAATGACTCAATATCGTTCACACAAGCATTTTATCAAACACATGGGGAGCATGTTTTGGTCATATAACAATTTCCACACCTAATTCTCATGGATAATCAATCAACATACAACTTGAAGGGATTTATCATGAACATCACATAATTATTACATAATAGGGTCAAAGTTTGCAAGTTTATAATCATATCATGAACTAAAACTCAAAAACAACATAGCCTTCAAACTGAATTCACATAAACCATGAAAAACACATAAATTTAAAATCTTGAATTTAGAAAGAGGGATTCTTGAACTTCTTGAGCCGAAAGGACACAAGAATCAACAGTTGCATACCTGAAAGGCTTGAATATTGAAAGAGAATGTCTTTTCTTGATTTTCTTGAAGGAGAGATTGAATCTTGTTCTTGGTTGATGATCTTGAGAGGAAACCCTAATTTTCTTGTTCTTGAAAGTGGTGAGCATTATGGGTTTTTAAAACTAATTTATGATGGTTATGTACATGATTTTTTTAATTTATGTCATGGAAGGTGAAGGAAAAGTCCAAAATACCCCAACAAAACTGATTCCTAGTTGCTAAAATTATCAAGTGACGACCAAGGCTGATAAGCCGTTAGATCTGTGATAGCCTGTCAGCCCAGGTCGTCACCTGGGAGCTGGAATTGATTGGTTTCTGTCTAAGCTTGACGACATGGCTGAAAAGTCGTCAGAAATTTCATCAAAAATGTGATAAGTCATCAAAAATGTCATCAGAAATGTGATAAGTCGTATGAAATGTCGTCACTTAGTTTCCAGGCTGACATGCTGGAGTAAAATGGCAATAACCTTTTGCTCTGATATCGGATTTGGGTGAAATTGATATCGTTTGAAATATAATTCAATTTTGTATCATTTGGTAGATCATGATCTCAAAAATTCATTGTAAAACAAGAGATATGCTCATTTGAAGTTGACTATAGCAATATTCTTCCCAAGAATTCAATCGGTAAAGAATGTTTTGCTTCGTCTGATAGCTGGGAGTTATTCGAAGCCTTAATATACATCTAAATTTCTCATAAAACTATAAAAGAATAATGTTGTATTATGCATGATATTGAAACATGGAGCTAATATTGGTTTTGATTTTTTGGGGTATCACAATATCTCCCTCTTGGGAACATTCATCCTCGAATGATACTGACTGAGAGGGGAGGAATGATAGACCAAAGATGAATTGAACATGAATAGCTAAAACATGATCTCATGACTGACATGAATTATAAACTGACTATATCAAACTGAACATGCATAACTGATGCATGTGTAATGATTCTAAATGCATGTAAGATCTGAAGCTACTTGTAATATGAATCCTCAAAACGGACATGCATATCTAATGCATGGATGTGTGAATGATTTGTTCTCATGGATGCATGACTTGGTATACTGATAAGATGAACTTTCTCTACTGAATATGCATATCTAATGCATGAATGTCTGACTGAACTAACTCCCAGAGGCATGACTAATGCAAAGCTTGTAATGAGAATATGAGCATGAAACTAAATGGATTTAAGGAACTTGATAACTTCGGAGAGTCATGGAGTATCTCTCCCTTGGGAAACTTTGTCCCGCTATGCGCACTTACCTTACTGATATACTGGGATGATGCACAGGGAATCTATGAACAAGATCATGACTGAAACTCGGGAGTCTGAAACTAATGCATATCATGAAGATAAAAGATTCATATGTACCCAAATCTATGTCCAAAAAACTTTCTGGATCATGGCGAGTCTGAAGTGAATAAAGTCGATTCTGATGCTGACCACTATTGGTACTAGGAGTGGCGGCCTGCTAAGGTGAATCTCTACCTTTTTGAGCTAACACTCCACACTCCCGTACTTTGTGACCTGGATTACCATATCCAAAACATACCTGACTATTAGCTCTGCATGCACCTAAATGGTTCTTGCCATACTCTACACAAAGTTGATAAGTGTGTTCACTCTAACACTACTCTGGGCTTTGGAACCTGGCGCCCCATCATGACTGACTTCTCTGAAATTCAGTGTAGGTACACTAGCTGAGGATGGAGCTGGGACTAAAGTCTTCTGACTAAGGTAAGAACGATTACCACCCTATGACCCAACTTGAGAAAAGTTATAACTACCTATTTTGAATCTCTTATTAGATCTCTCCCTCTCCTCAGATTTATCTGCCTCTATCTGCTGGGCATGCATCATTAACCTAGAAAGATCCATATCTCTATTGAGTATAGCGGTTCTACAATCCTTTAATACCAACCCGGACACACCAGTCATAAACTCACTTATACTCGCCCTAGGGTCAACTATCAAGTCAGGAGCATACTTAGCTAACTGGTTGAACTTAAGACAATACTCCTTCATTGTCATGGAGCCCTGTCACAGGTTCATAAACTCTACTACCTTAGTTTCTCTCATCTCTAGCGGGAAAACCTTATCTAAGAAGGTATCCTAAAATATATGCCAAGTCATGGGAGTTGCATCTTCCCCTATACTCTTCTTCCATAACACCACCCAATCATGAGCAATATCATTTAGCCTATAGAAAGAAAATTCCACACCCCCTTTCTCTGACACATGCATAATCTGGGTGATCTTCTTCACCTCTTCTAGATAGAGTTATGGGTCCTCACCTGCTACTGACCGAAAGAATTTTGGTGGGTTCATTCTTATAAAATTTCTAATCCTGGCTACGGCTGAATCCCTATCTTCCTAAGGTGGGGCTGCAGCCTGACGGTTGCCCTGAACACAAGAGGTCATATCATGGACTAGCGCCTAAAAATTTGCTCGGAACTCTGCATGTGACACATTCTCATTCAGAGGATCTACGGCCCGAGGTGGCTGATTGTCATTCCTATGGGCATTATCTCTGTTAGGAGGCATGTTTTGCAAATGGAAGAGGAATAAGAATTAGACTGAGAGTTCAACTTGAGCTTTTTGCTCAATAGCACGGCATGAATACTGAAAGAAGGGGTACTGTTTCCAAAACATCTTATAGCCTCCTTTACATAAATGTGGCACGCAACACATCCATGCACAAGAATCTACTAGATGCGGCTTTTCAGGCTTCCTAGGATACTATTGAACCTTAGGCTTTGCTAACAAGTTTGTAACGCCCTGAAGGACCACAATCTAACCCATGACAGATATTTGTACCTGTACACTGCATAATATATAATTGTAAATGCGGAAAGATGGCAAAAACTTGTCATAAGGTCCAAAACATCTAAAAATACTCAAAACTGAAAAGTGAATACTAATACATCTGTCTAAAAAACCTCTAACTGTCTGAACTTTGGAGTTGATGGGACAACTAACTCCATCTATTAAAAATGATCTGAATCTAATGAGATAGTAAAAATAAGGATTATCCTCGAATGAAAAAGACTCACTGCTACGTTTATTGCTGCTGAATAGATTTGGACTATTAAGAGTGCTCTGGGGTCGTTCTTATTAACGTATGGCATCAAATAAAACACCATAGCACAAATACTAACATGCAAGGGCTTATGCATGAACAATAACAAAAGATGACTTCTTGAATTCACGACTAACATCAACATCATAACATGTATTCAAGTATACATAATTTAGGACTTCATACTAACATATAACAATTCATTCAATAAGGGACGCACAAGGATAAGAATTCACACAACATACTGTAATTCATTTAATATGGTCTGTAAACAAACACTTGGCGTGCATGGCTTATACTAAATTTGGGGGTTTCTAGGCAATATGCTATAATGACTCCATTTTCTTCACACAAGCATTTTATCAAACATATGGGGAGTATGCTTTGGTCATATAACAATTTCCACGCCTAATTCTCATGGATAATCAGTCAACAAATAACTTGAAGGGATTTATCATGAACATCACATAATTATTACATAATAGGGTCAAAGTTTGCAAGTTTATAATCATATCATGAAATAAAACTCAACAACAACTTAGCTTTCAACCTCAATTCACATAAACCATGAAAAACACATCAATTTAAAATCTTAAATTTAGAAAGAGGGATTCTTGAGCTTCTTGGGAGGAAGGGACCCAAGAATCAACACTTTCATACCTAAGAGTCTTGAATCTTAAACGATAAAGTCTTTTCTTGGTTTTCTTGAAGGGGAGATTGAATCTTGTTCTTGGGTGATAATCTTGTGAGGAAACCCTAATTTTCAAGTTCTTGAAAGTGGAGAGGATTAAGGGTTTTTAAAATTGATTTGTGATGGTTATGTACGTGATTTTGTTGATTTATGTCGTGAAAGGTGAAGGAAAAGTCCAAAATACCCCTATGAAACCGCTTCCTAGTTGATAAAATTATCAAGTGATGACTAAGGATGATAAGCCGTTCGATCTGTGATAGCCCGTCAGCCCAGGTCATCACCAGGGAGCTGGAATTGATTGGTTTCTGTCTAAGCTTGATGACATGGCTGATAAGTCGTCAGAAACTTCGTCAGAAATGTGAAGAGTCATCAAAAATTTCGTTAGAAATGTGATAAGTCATAAGAAATGTCGTCACTCAGTTTCCAGGCTGACATGCAGGAGTAAAATAGGCATAACCTTTTTCTCTGATATTGAATTCGGGAGATATTGGTATCGTTAGAAAGATAATTCAATTATCTATCATTTGGTAGGTCATGAGCTCAAAGATTCATAATAAAACAAGATATATACTCATTTAAAGTTGACCATGGCAATACACATCCCAAGAATTCAATCTATAATGAATGTTTTGCTTCATCTGAGGGCTGGGAGTTATATCAATGCTTAATATAAATCTAACTTACTCATAAAACTATAAAAGAATTATGATGTACTATGCATGAGATTGAAACATAAAGCTAACATTGGTTTTGATTTTTTGGGGTAATACAATATCTCCCCCTTGGGAACATTCGTCCTCGAATGAGACTGACTAAGAGGGGAGGGACGATTGACCAAAAATAAACTGAACATGAATAACTAAAACATGATCTCATGATTGAAGTGACTGATAAACTGACTATATCATAATGAACATGCATATCTAATGCATGTGTAACTGATTCTGAATGCATGTAAGATCTAAAGCTACCCGTAAGCTGAATCCTCATAATAGACATGCATATCAAATTCATGGATGCGTGACTGATTTGTTCTCATGGATGCATGACTAGGTATATTTATAAGCTAAACTTTCTCTACTAAACATGCATATCTAATGCATGAATGTTTGACTGAACTGGCTCCTACAGGCATGGCTAATGCAAAACTTTTAATGAGAATATGAGCATGAAACTAAATGGATATAAGGTATTTGATAACTTTGGGGAGTCATGGAGTATCTCCCCTTTGGGACACTATGTCCCGCTATGCACACTTACCTTACTGATATACTGGGGAAATGCACAGGGCATCTATGAACTAGATCATGACTGAACCTCGAGAGTCTGAAACTAATGCATATCAGGAAGATAATAGATTTATATATACCCGAATCTATGTCAAGAAAACTTTTTGGATCATGGATAGTCTGAAGTGAATAGAGTCGGTTCTGACGCTGACCAGTGTTGTTACAAGGAGTGATGCACTGCTAACGCGAATCTCTACCTTTCTGAGCTAACACTCTAAACTCCCACACTTTGTGACTTGGCTTAAAACATCTAAAACATACCTAACTATTGGCTCTACATTCACCTAGATAGTTCCACACTCTACACAAAGAGGATAAGTGAGCGTACTTCTAACACTACTCTGGGCTTTGGAGCTTAGCGCCCCATCATGAATGAAATTTCTAAAATTTAGTGCAGGCACACTTACTGAGGATGGAGCTGGTACTAAATTATTCTGACTATGGTAAGACCGATTACCACCCTGTGACCCAACTTGAGAAAACTGTAACTACTTATTTTAAATCTCTTATAAGATCTCTCTCTTTCCTTAGATTTATCTACCTCTATCTGCTGGGAATGCATCATTAACCTAGCAAGATCCATGTATCTATTGAGCATAGCATTTCTACACTCCTTCAACACTAAACCAGACACACCAGTCATAAACTTACTCAAACTCGCCGTAGGTCAGCTATCAAGTTAAGAGCATACTTAGCTTACTGGTTGAACTTAAGACAATACTCCTTTATTGTCATGGGGCCTTGTCACAGGTTAATAAACTCTTCTACCTTAGATTCTCTCATCTCTTGCGAGAAAAACTTATCTAAGAAGGAATCCTAAAATATCTGCCAAGTCATGGGATTTGCATCTTCCCCTCTACGGTTCTTCCAAAACACCACCCAATCATGAGCAATATCTTTCAGCCTATAGGACGCTAATTCCATACCCTCCTCCGCTGATACAAGCATAATCTGGGTGATATTCTTCACCTATTCTAGATAGAGTGGTGGGTCCTCAACTGCTACTAACCCAAAGAATTCTGGCGGGTTCATTCTTATAAAATTTCTGATCCTTGCTGTGGCTGAATCCCTATCTTGCTGAAGTAGGGCTGCAGCCAAACGGTTGCCCTTAACACTAGTGGTCATATCATGGGTTAGTGCCTGAAAAGATACCGAAACTCTGCATGTGACACATTCTCATTCATAGAATCTATAACCTGAGGAGGATGATTGTCATTCCTACGGGCATTAACTCTGCGAGGAGGCATGTTCTGCAAATGGAAGAGGAATAAGGATTAGACTAAGAGTTCAACATGAGTTTTTTGCTCACTGGCACGACATAAATACTGAAAGAAGGGAAACTATTCCTAAAATATCTTATAGCCTCCTGTACATAAATATGGCGTGCAATACACCCATGCACAAGACTCTACTAGATGCGGCATTTCAGGCTTCCTAGGACACTATTGAAACTTAGGCTCTGATACCAAGTTTGTAACACCATAATTTTCCAAACCGGGATGCTACACGGTGCTCATGAACCTGAAGGACCACAAGCTAACCTATGACTAATATTTTTACCTATTCACTGCATAATATATAAATATAAATGTGGAAAGCTGGCGAAAACTTGCCATAAGGTTCAAAACGTCCAAAAATACTCAAAACTAAAAATTGAATACTAATACATCTGTCTGAAAAACCTCTAACTATATGAACTGTGGAGTTGATAGGACATGTCCCCAACTAACTCCATCTATTGAAAATGTTCTGAATTTAATGAGATAGTAAAAATAAGGATCATCCTCAAATGAAGAGGACTCACTGCTATATGTACTGCTGTAGATTGGATCTGGACTGCTAAGAGTGCTCTGCGGCTCGTGCTTCTGAACCTATTGCATCAAATAAAACACCATAGTGCAAATGCGTCAGAATGGGAATGTACTGAGTATGCAAATGAGCTAAGACTAAATGCAAGGGCTTATGCATGAACAATAACAAAACTTGACTTCTTGAATTCACGACTAACATCAACATCATAGCATGTATTCAAGTATACATAATTAAGGACTTCATACTAACATATAACAATTCATTCAACAAGGGACGCACAAGGATAAGAATGCACACAACATACTATAATTCATTCAACATGGTCTCTCAACAAACACTTGACGTGCATGGCTTGTACTAAATTTAGGGGTTTCTAGGCAATATGCTATAATGACCCAATTTCCTTCACACAAGCATTTTATTAAACACATGGGGAGCATGCTTTGGTCATATAACAATTTCCACACCTAATTCTCATAGATAATTAATCAACATATAACTTGAAGGGATTTATCATGAACTTCATCTATTTTTCCATAATAGGGTCAAAGTTTAAAAATTTATAATAATACCATGAATTAAAACACAACAACAATATAGTTTTCAAACTAAATTCACATAAACCATGAAAAACACATAAATTTAAAATCTTCAATTTAAAAAGAGAGATTCTTGAACTTCTTGGGCGAAAGGGACCCAAGAATCAACACTTGCATACCTCAAAGGCTTGAATCTTGAAAGATAATGTATTTTCTGGGTTTTCTTGAAAGAGAGCTTGAATCTTGTTCTTGGGTGATTATCTTGAGAGAAGACCCTAATTTTCTTGTTCTTGAGAGTGTAGAGGATTAAGGGTTTTTAAAACTGATTTATGATGGTTATGTACGTGATTTTGATGATTTATGTCAGGGAAGGTGAAGGAAAAATCTAAAATATCCCTATGAAACTGCTTCCTAGTTGCTGAAATTATCAGCTGACGACCAAGGCTGATAAGCCATAAGATCTGTGATATCCCAGTAGCCAGGTCGTCACTTGGGAGCTGGAATTGATGGTTTGCTGTCTAAATTTGATGAAATGGATGATAAGTTATCAGAAATGTCATCAAAAATGTGATAATTCATCAGAAATGTAGTAAAAAATGTGAGAAGTCATCAGAAATGTCGTCACTCAGCTTCCAGGCTGACATGCTGGAGTAAAATGGGCATAACTTTTTGCTCCGATATCGGATTTGGGCATATTTTGTATCATTGGAAAGATAATTCAATTATTTATCAGTTGGTGGGTCATGAGATCAAAAATAAATAGTAAAAAGAGAGATATTTTCATTAAAAGTTAACTATGGCAATATCCTTCCCAAGAATTTAATCGGTAAGGAATATTTCGCTTCATCTGATAGCTGGGAGTTATTTGAAGCCTTAATATACATCTAACTTATGCATAAAACTTTAAAAGAATCATGATGTAATATGAATGAGATTGAAACAAGGCGTTAATAGTGGTTTTAATTTTTTGAGGTATTGCAATATCTCCTCCTTGGGAACATTCGTCCTCGAATGAGACTGACTAAGAGGGGAGAAATGACAGACCGAACATAAACTGAACATGAATAATTGAAACATGATCTCATGACTGACATGACTGATAAACTGACTATGTCATACTGAACATGCTTATCTGATGCACATGTAACTGATTCTAAAAGAATGTAAGATTTGAAGCTACTCGTAAGCTGAATCCTCATAGTGGACATGAATATCTAATGCATGGATGTGTGACTTATTTTTCTCATAGATGCATGACTGGGTATACTGATAAGATCAATTTTCTCTACTGAACATACATATCTAATGCATGAATGTCTGACTGAACTAACTCCTAGAGGCATGACTAATTATGCATTAATGATTGATGTAAAGCTTGTAATAAAAATATTAGCATGCAACTAAATGGATTTAAGGAATTTGATAACTTTGAGGAGTTATAGAGTATCTCCCCCTTGGGAAACTATGTCCCATAATGCACACTTACCTTACTGATATACTGAGTGATGGATAGGGCATCTATGAAAAAGATCATGACTAAACCTCGAGAGTTTGAAACTAATGCATATCATGAAGATAAAAGATTCGTACGTACTCAAATCTATGTCAGGAAAACTTTTTGGATCATGTCAAGTCTAAAGTGAATAGAGTCGGTTCTGACGCTGAGCACTATTGGTACTAGGAGTCGCGCCCTGCTGATGCGAATCTCTACCTTTCTGAGCTAACACTCTACACTCCCAAACTTTGTGACCTGGTTTACCATATCTAAAACATACCTGACTATTGGCTCTGTATGTACATAGATGGTTTTTGCCACACTCTCCACAAAGTGGATAAGCACTTCTAACACTACTCTAGGCTTTGGAGCCTGGCGCCCAATCATGACTGACATCTCAAAAATTTGGTGTAGGCATACTAGATAAGGATGGAGCTGGGACTAAAGTCTTCTGACTATGGTGAGAATGATTACCACCCTATGACCCAACTTGAGAAAAGCTGTTACTACATATTTTGAATCTCTTATTATACCTCTCTCTCTCCTTAGATTTATCTGCCTCTATCTATTGGGCATGCATCATTAACCTCACAAGATCTATATCTCTATTGAGTATAGCGGGTCTACACTCTTTTAACACTAACCCGAACACACTATCCACAAACTTACTCATACTCGCCCTTGGGTCAGCTATCAAGTCAGGAGCATACTTAGCTAACTGGTTGAACTTAAGAAAATACTCCTTCACTATCATGGAGACTTGTCTCAGGTTTATAAACTCATCTAACTTATCTTGTCTCATCTCTAGCGGGACAAACTTATCTAAGAAGGCATCCTAAAATATCTGCCAAGTCATGGGAGTTGCATCTTCCCCTGTACTCTTCTTCCATAACACCACCCAATCATGAGCAATATCTTTTAGCCTATAGGACGCTAATTTCACACTCTCCTGCTCTGACACATGCATAATCTAGGTGATCTTCTTTACATGTTCTAGATAAAGTTATGGGTCCTTACTTGCTAATGCTCTAAAGAATTCTGGCGGGTTCATTCTCATAAAATTTCTGATCTTAGCTGTGGCTGAATCCGCATATTGCTGAGGTGGGGCTACAACTTGACAGTTGCCCTAAACACTAGTGGTCACGTTTTGGGCTAGCTCCTAAAAAACTTCTCAGAACTCTGCATATGACACATGATCATTCAGAGGATCTATGGGCTGAGTGGCTGATTGTCATTCCTACGAGCATTATCTCTATGAGGAGGCTTGTTTTGCAAACTAGAGAAGAATAAAGATTATACTGAGAGTTTAACTTGAGCTTTTTGCTCACCGACATGACATGAATATTGAAAGAAGGAAAACTATTCCTAAAATATCTTATAGCCTCTTGTACATAAATATGGCGTGCAACACACCTATGCACAAGACTCTACTAGATACGACATTTTAGGCTTCCTAAGACACTAGTGAACCTTAGTCTCTGGTACTAAGTTTGTAATGCCCCAAATTTCCAAATCGGGAAGCTACACGTTGCTCATGACCCTGAAGGACCACAAGCTAATCCATGATTGATAATTATACTTGTACACTACATAATATATAAATATAAATGTGGAAAGCTTGCGAAAACTTGACATAATGTTCAAAACATCTAAAAATACTCAAAACTGAAAATTGAATACTAATATATCTGTCTGAAAACATCTAACTATATGAACTATAAGTTAATGGGACATGTCCCCAACTAACTCCATCTACTAAAAATGATCTGAATCTAATGAGATAGTAAAAATAAAGATCATCCTCGAATGAAGAGGACTCACTGCTATGTCTACTATTGTTGACTGGATCTGGACTGCTAAGAGTGCTCTGGGGCTTGTGCTTCTGAACTTATGATGTCAAATAAAACACCATAATGTAAATGCATCAGTATGGGAATGTACTGAGTATGCGTATCAGGTAAGGCTAAATACAAGGGCTTATGCATGAACAATAACTAACTGAATGATATGAAAGAGTTGGATTAGTATACATAGAGAATCTGTAACTACTTAACATACTGTGCATAATATGACTAAGCATACTGGGACTGAATCTGATAACTTAT